>NC_090813.1:66796455-67101022 GCF_000390325.3 Nicotiana tomentosiformis
TCCTTTTGTTTTTTGTGTAAGACCCTTTGTGGTCTTTGTAAATACTTTGCATATATGAATGATTCCTTTTCTTTCCGTTTCGTCTCCGATTTCTGATTTATGATAAATTTTGTTTTGCCTTTGCCTTGTGAAAACTTTGTTGCAGTCGGGTTGTTGTAGCCTCTATAATCGAGTGAGCAATAGCTCGAACTCAGAGTAGAACAAACCCTTAGGTTTTTTAGTTAAGCGAGGGCGAGTCCCCGAGATCAATAATATGTTCGGGATTTTGATTTCGGATGGCTTGATCGAAACCGCAATTGTACTGTTTTTATAGCCGAGTTCGAGTAAGTTGCGAACTCAAAGTAACAGACCCCTTAAGGTTTTATATCAAATAATGATGAATCCTCGAGCTATATTCAAGTCAATGTTATTTGAGCTCGGAATAGTGGAACCCTTAGGTCCGAATTGAGTGAGAACAAAATCTCAAACTCTAAGTCTATTGGCCCTTAGGCTCTTTAGATTGTGTTACGAACCAAAATCTCACATGTCGTGATGGCGCCTATCTCAATACTAGGCAAGACAAAAATCTCAAAAAAATACCATATCTTTTAATTTAAAAATAAAATAATTAAATTCAGCGGAAGAAATCTCACAATTTCAAATATAATACTCCCAAAACCCGGTGTCACTGAGTACATGAGCATCTAAATGAATACAAAGTCTGACTGATAAACATCACTGTCTGAAGTATAGAACAGTACAATAACTAAACAGGAAGGGAATCAAGTATGCGGTCGTCAAGCAGCTACCTTGATACTCTCCAATAGAAATAACTCTGAATTCTAGCAGTCGTCATATCCGGGAGCACCTGGATCTGCACACGAGGTGCAGAGTGTAGTATGAGTACAACTAACTCAATAAGTAACAAGACTAACCTCTGGGCTGAAAGAAATGATGAGCTCCGCACGTATAGTCCAGTAAAAATAATGGTACAGAAATATAGGCATGCTTTCAAGTTCAAAAGCTAAACTCAGTACAAGTGAAATAGATCAATAATGCACGATATGAGGAATATGACATCTCAGTGGAAAAACCTCATGTAATATTGGTCACAAATCATTCGGTCACTCGGTACTGTTTATGGCCAATCCAGCCCAGGGGTGTTCCAACCCGTATATAAATACACATCGACTGACAGTCAGTCACTCAGTACCGTATTAGGTCAATCCAGCCCTGGGATAATTTATCCCCAAATATAAATAATACGATCAAGATCCATGGCCATGTAAACTCATTACAATACAAATAAGTAAGGCAAGTCCATGCCCTTGGAAAATCCATCCCAAATATATATATAAGCACTAAGTAAGGCAAGTCTATGCCCTGGGAAGTCAATCTCGAATATCGATGATCATCTACGCTCACTGGGGGTGTGTACATACTCCGGAGGGGCTCCTTCAACCCAAGCGTAATACAAAGCCAATATGACCTACTGCAGGCGGGCAGTCCTGATCCGTATAATAACAAAGCCTATAAGGCTTGCTGTAGGCGGGCTGCCCCGATCCATAAAATAGTAAAGCCTATAAGACCTGCTGCAGGCGGGCAGCCCCGATCCATAAAATAGTAAAGCATATAAGGCCTGCTGTAGGCGGGCAGCCCCGATCCATAAAATAATGATGTATAAAGCCATTATGGCCTGCTGCGTTGCGCAGCTCAATCCCATAAATATCCTCACAATGGACAATTATTACTGAGTGTGAAATCTATATTTTTGAACAATTAATTCAACAACAACACGACCCCATGGGTCCTAAAATATCGGCACGTAGCCTAAATATGATCTTTATTATAAGCCTCAGCTCAATTCCTCAAACAAGTTCCACATGTTCAGATAATAACATGATTCTTTGATTTTACAACTTCACAGGATTTATTCAAGACACAATTTATATGGTGCATGTCCACATGCTCGTCACTTATCGTGTATGTCACCTCCAAACAATTTATATCATATCAAATTCAGGGATTCATACCCTCAGAACCAAGTTTAGAAGTGTTACTTACCTCAAACCATGTAATTCTTTACTCCGCTATGCCTTTGCCTTGTGAATTGGCCTCCAAACGCCTCGAATCTAGCCATAATTAATTCGATTCAGTCGATAAAATTTATTGGAATTAATTCTATAAGAAAATATAAATTTCCCATAAAAATCTGAAATTTAGCTCAAAATTTACCTGTGGGTTCCACGTCTCGGAACCCAACAAAAGTTATAAAATTCGGAAGCCCATTCAACCACGAGTCTAACCATACTAATTTTACCAAAATTCGACCTCAACTCGACCTCCAAATCTTCAAATATTATTTTCAAATCTCTAAGTTCAAACCCCCGATTTACACCTCAAAAACATGTAATCTAGTCGGATTATTCGATGATAATTCAATATTATGGAGTAGAAATGATCACAAGTAACTTACCTCAAGTTTCCCTTGAATTCTCTCTAAAAATTGCCACAAAAGCTGTGCTTGAAGGTCCACAAATGGCAAAACTCGGAACCCCTCTATTTTTAATATTCTCCCCAGGATTTCCGTGCCCGAGATGATTTTTTTCGCACCTGCGGTCTTCACACCTGCAGCATAACTCTCGCGCTTGTAGTGTCCGCACCTGCGATGGATTTCTTCGCGCCTGCGGCTTCGCACCCGCGACATAATTTTTTGCACCCGCGATGCCTGGATAGCCCATGCATTTTCCGCTTCCGCGACTAATTTCTCGCATCCGCGAGCTCGCATCTGCGGCCCTTTTTCGCGGTGCGATCACACCAGATACCCAGCTGCTTCAGCTCCTCCTCCAAATCCAAATTCGATCAGTTAGGCATCCGAAACTCACCTGAGGCCCTCGGGACCCCGTCTGAATATACCAACAAGTTCCATAACATAACACGGATCTAATCGAGGCCTCAAATCATATCAAACAACATCAAAATGATGAATCGCACCTCAAATAAAAATCTATGAACTTTGAACTTTCAAATTCTATATCTTGTGCCGAAACATATCAAATCAATCAGGAATGACTTCAAATTTTGTACACAAGTCATAAATTCATAACGAAGCTATTCCAATTTCCATAATCAGATTTTGACCTCGATATCAAAAAGTCAACCCCCCAGTCAAACTTTTCAAAAATTCAACTTTCGGTATTTCAAGCCTAATTCCACTACGGACCTCCAAATAATTTTTCGGACACGCTCCTAAGTCCAAAATCACCATACGGAGCTATTGGAATCATCTAAACTCTATTCCGGGGTCGTTTATACATAAGTCAATATCCTGTCAACTATTTCAACTTAAGCTTCCAGCATGAAATTCATTCTTCTAAGCTAACTCCGAAATATCTTAAAACCAAAACCGACAATTCACACAAGTCATAATACCTCGTAGGAAGTTATTCAAGACTTCAAATAGTTTAAAGGAGCGTAAATGCTCAAAACGGCCGGTCGGGTCGTTACAGATTGGGCCGATATGACTTCTAAAAGATGGTTATTTTTTCCCTTTTCGGCTTAGAAGACTTAGTAAAAAATTTCTTTATGGCTTAACACGTATTCTTACCCATTGGATTTTTTGAGGGTTCGATGTCGATTGAAACCCCTTTGCTTTTTGTGCCTTAGCACGTTTGTGTTAAGATAATTTGATACCTCTTAAGGTTTTTCGAGGGCTGATTTCATCGAAGCCCTTTTGATTACTTGCCGAGGGTAGCCTTTTTTAACCAATTTTTCAAAGAATTCGAAGGTCTATTTTTATTGTGGGATTCAGACGTCTCTAAGCCGCCATAATTTGGTCGTAGCCTTTGGGTATGCCTCTTGGGCTTATTTCCCAATAACACTTCGAACTTGTTCGAAGTGTTAGTCCCCGAGAGTGATGACCTTGGCCTATAGATCGAGGGGTGCCTCTTTGAGGTCTTATGAATTTGAGTTTAGATTACTCGAATATGTTGATCGTCGACTGCAGTCCCCGGGTGTACTAGGTATATTTGCACTTGGCCCTTGAGCCATTTCTCACAAAATCATAAGTATGGAGCTTGTATAGTAGAAAGTTTTCTTTGAGACACAAGATGTTTGATATAGAAATAATGCTTCTTTGTATAATTTATACATGTGTACATGTTTTGCCATCGGGGCTCGACTAATCTATACGAACACGGTTCATTCGATCGTTTGGCCCATTACAAAGTTTCTCTATCGAGACCCTTTGACACAAAGTATTTTCCTCGAAAGTATAACATCCGAGGGTGATGCCCCCCAGTATTCGAGGTTGATTGTAAAGAAGCCTTGGATACTATTGAATTGTCCTCAAGTAGCACATAATTGTTGCCTCTTTAAAAACCTCATGGAAAAACCCACTTGGGACAAAAACCGATCTAAGGAAAAAAGAGTGCAACGCGTGCTTTACAACCTGAGGTTTCGATGTCTTCGATCGAACACCTGCAATGAATTAGTGTCAAATATATAAATGAAAAAAAGGGGATAAAGGCATACCTTAGCAATAATACCGTTTGAGAAGCGATATGTTCCAATTATTTGTCAGTTGTTCGCCGTCCATCGTGCCAAGCTTATAAGATCCCTTTCCGATGATGTCAAGGACTTGGTAGGGTCCCTCCCAATTTGGGCCGAGCTTTCCTTCATTAGGATCTCGAGTGTTGATGGTGACTTTCCTCAGGCCTAAGTCCCCGACTCTGAAGTGGCGAAGGTTGGTTCTCCTATTGTAGTATCTTTCGATTCGTTGCCTTCGTGCAGCCATTCGAACGAGTGCGGCTTCTCATTTTTCATCCAATAATTTGAGGCTAGTATTCATAGCCTCGTGATTTGACTCTTCTGTTATATGTCGTAACCTGGCACTGGATTTCCCGACTTCGACTGGAATCAAGGCTTCGGAGCCATATACTAAGGAGAACAGGGTTGCCCCCGTACTGGACTTTGATGTTGTTCGATATGCCCAAAGGACTTCGGGTAGAATTTCTCTCCATTACCCCTTAGCGTCGTTCAACCTTTTCTTTAGGTTTTGAGTGATAGTATTATTCGTCGATTCGGCCTGTCCGTTCCTACTAGGGTGATATGGGATTGATAATATCCTTTTTATTTTGCAGTCTTCGAGGAATTTCATCACTTTGCTGCCGATAAATTATTTTCCATTGTCACACACTATTTCGGCGGGTATCCCAAATCGACATACGATGTGATCCCAGATGAAGTCTATAACCTCTTTCTCTCTCACTTTCTCGAACGCCTATGCTTCAACCCATTTAAAGAAATAGTCAGTCATAAATAAAATGAACTTAGCTTTACCTGGGGCCGATGACAGAGGGCCGATGATATCCATTCCCCATTTCTTGAATGGCCATGGGGATAGGACTGAATGAAGTTGTTCTCAGGGCTGATGGATCATCGGTGCAAACCTTTGACATTTATCATATTTTCGAACAAACTCCTTAGTATTTTTTTTCCATGCTATTCCAGTAGTATCCTGCTCTAATGATTTTGTAAATCAGTGATTCGGCACCGGAGTGGTTCCCACAAGTGCCTTCATGGACCTCTCGTAGAACATAATCGGCGTTTCTTGGTCCTAAGCATATTGCCAATGGTCCATCGAATGTCCTTCTGTATAATGTTCCATCTTCAGCCAATGTGAATCGAGCAGCTTTGGTTTGTAGGGCCCTTGACTCTTTAGGGTCCGATAGGAGCTTTCCGTTCTTCAAGTATTCAATATATTTATTCCTCCAATCCCAGGTTAAGCTTGTAGAGTTTATCTCAGCATGACCTTCCTCGATCACGGATCTCGAGAGTTAAACGACAGTCCCCAAGATGATCTCATCTTCCTCGACCGATGACCCCAAATTTTCAAGTGCATCGACCTCACTGTTTTGTTCTCAAGGTACATACTGTAAAGTCCATTCCTTGAAACGGTGCAAAGTTACCTGCAATTTGTCCAAATACCTTCGCATTCTATCCTCTCGAACTTCGAAGGTATTGTTTACTTGGTTCACCACTAGTAAAGAGTCACACTTGGCTTCAATGACTTCTGCTCCCAAGCTTTTAGCCAGCTCGAGACCTGCAACCATGGCCTCGTACTCGGTCTCATTATTAGTTAACCTAGAAGTTTTGATAGATTTCCTAATAGTGCTACCCGTGGGCGGCTTCAAAACGATGCCTAGCACGGACCCCTTCACATTCGAAGCACCGTCTGTGAAAAGGGTCCATACCCCCGATGATGTACCCGATTTTAACAATAGTTCCTTTTCAACTTCGGGTACGAGGGTTGGCATGAAATCAGCCACGAAGTCCGCTAAAATTTGAGGCTTGATGGCCTTCCGGGGTTAATATTCGATATCGTACCCACTGAGTTTGACGGCCCATTTGGCCAATCGACCCGAGAGTTCGGGCTTGTGCAAAATATTATGAAGTGGGTAAGTGGTTAATACGATATGGGGTGACATTGAAAGTATGGTCTTAAATTTCTAGAGGCGCTTATCAGCGCAAGTGCCAATTTCTCCAAGTGTGGATATCTAGTTTCTGCTTCTCCTAAGGTTCGGCTTACATAATAAATGGGAAATTGCGTACCTTGCTCTTCTCGAACTAGGACACCACTTACTGCGATTTTCGATGTTGCCAAGTACAAGTAAAGTTTCTCATCTGCCTTTGGAGTATGAAGCGGTGATGGGCTCGATAGGTATCACTTCAATTTCTCTAATGCCTGTTGGCATTCTGGGGTCCAGGCAAAATCGTTCTTCTTTTTTAGTAGAGAGAAAAATTTGTGGATTCGATCCGACGACCTCGAAATGAATCGGCCTAAGGCAGCTATCCGTCCAGTTAGCCTCTGCACAGCTTTTACACTGTCCATGATGGTGATGTCTTTGATGGCCTTGATTTTATCGGGGTTGATCTCAATCCCCCGATTCGATACCATGAAGACAAGGAACTTGCCCGAACCGACCCCGAAAGCACATTTCTCGGGGTTGAGCTTCATGTTGTATTTCCTTAAAATATCGAACATTTCCTGTAAATGAGCCAAATGGTCCTCTGCACGCAGGGACTTAACTAGCATGTCATCAATATAAACTTCCATTGATTTACATATTTGTTCTTCGAACATTTTATTTACTAGGAGTTGGTAAGTAGCTCCTGCATTTTTTAGCCCAAAGGGCATTATATTATAACAATATGTTCCATACTTGGTGATAAATGAAGTTTTTTCTTGGTCTTCCAGGTTCATTTGGATTTGATTGTACCCAGAATAGGCATCGAGAAAAGTAAGGATCTCGTGGCCGGTCGTGGCATCGATCATGCGATCGATGTTAGGCAGTAGAAAAGAATCTTTGGGGCACGCCTTGTTTAAATCCTTATAATCTACACACATTCTAAGTTTGTTCCCTTTTTAAGGGACTACAACTACATTGGCTAACCATCCGGGATATTTCACCCCCCGAATCGACCTTATTTTGAGAAGTTTAGTTACCTCGTCCTTTATGAGTGCATGCTTTACTCGGACTGGGGTCTTCTCTTTTGCTTCACCGATTTGAACCTAGGGTTCAGGCTTAGCCAATGCGTCGTTATCCCCAGTGGGATCCCTGTCATGTCTAAATGGGACCAAGCAAAACAATTTATGTTATCAATAAGAAATTGAATAATCTTTTTCCTGAGTTTGGGGGTTAATCTCATTCCCAGGTATACCTTTCGCTTGGGCAGGTACTCAATCACTATAACCTGTTCCAACTCTTCGACCGTTGATTTGGTGGCGTCAGAATCTTCCAGAACAATAAAAGTTCGAGGGGTCAGAAAATCCTCCTCTTCTTCTTCTATCTCCTGCTTCCCCGATTCAGTCGAGGCTGGTGGCTGTGATTGCTATTTGACTTCATGTTTACCTTTGATGCTCGACCTTTCCGAGGTGGATAGTGTCGATATCGGCGTTACCTCATCGACAGCAAACATTTCCTTTGTAATATGCTGCTTCCCGTATATTTTTTTTACACCGTCCGACGTCGGGAATTTCATCATTTGGTGGAGAGTCGAAGAGACTGCCCTCATATTGTGGATCCAAGTCCTTCTGAGTAGGGCATTGTACCTCATGTCGCCCTCGATTACGTGGAACTTGGTATCTTGAATGGTTCCAGTCACGTTCACAGGTAGAATAATCTCCTCTTTAGTTGTTTCACTAGCCATATTGAAGCCTTTTAAGACCCGAGCTGCGGGCATGATTTGATTTTGTAGGCCGAGTTTCTCCATGACCCTCGATCGGATGATATTCACCGAGCTACCTGGATCCACTAAAACACGCTTAACTTGAACTTTATTTAATAAGATAGAAATTACCAGAGCGTCATTGTGGGGCTGAGAAATGCCTTCTGCTTCTTCATCGTTGAATGATAAAGTGCCTTCGGGCACATAATCTCGGGTTCGTTTTTCCCTAGAGATTGATACCTTAGTGCATTTGAATATGGGTCCCTGTGGAATGTCGACCCTACCGACGATCATATGAATGACATGTTGGGGTTCCTCCTGTTCATTTTTCCTGTTGGCGTCCCTTTCTCTGAAATGATTCTTGGCTCGATCGTTGAGTAACTCTCAAAGGTAGCCCTCATTGAATAGACGGGCTACCTCCTCCCTTAATTGCCTGCAATCCTCGGTCTTGTGACCATGCGGGCCATGATACTTGCACATCAAATTTGGGTTTCTTTGGGAAGGATCGGTTTGTATGGGTCTGGGCCACCTAGTATCTTTGATCTTTCCGATTGCCGATACAATGCCTGATACATCGATGCTAAAGTTATATTTCGATAACCGAGGTGCCTCTGTGGGATCGGCATACTTGTCAAAACCACTTTTGCTCATAAGTCCCCGAGAATTCTGTCCTCTATCACTTCTTCGATCGTTCCGGACGGAATTGCGTCCTAAACCATTGGTCCTTCGATTTGTAGTGTATGGTTGATATCGGTCTCTGTTCGATCTTGGCTCTCTGTCGACGTCCCTCTGGTTTTTAACTGCCGACCGGTTTGGATGTACTGAACCGGAAGGGGCTCCTAATTGGTCGTCCTTGACCTGATCTTCGATTGATATCGATTGTGCACATCTTCCTAAGTTACAGGTGGATACTCGATCAAATTTTGTTTCAACTGACGTGATGCTATTCAACTCGGCTCGTTCAACCCTTGGGTGAAAGCTTGAACAGCCTAATCATATGTGACTGGTGGCAACTCCATGCGTTCCATTTGAAATCGGGACACGAACTCCCTCAACATTTCATTATCCCTTTGTCTTACCTTGAAAAGGTCTGATTTCCTCGTTGCGACCTTTATGGCCCCGGCGTGTTCCTTTACTAAAGAATCTGCTAACATGGCAAATGAGTCGATGGAATTTGGTGGCAGGTTGTGATACCAAATCATTGCTCCCTTCGAAAGGGTCTCTCCGTTTTTTTTTCAACAGCACAGATTCGATTTCGTCATCTTCTAAATCGTTACCCTTGATGGCGCATGTATATGAAGTAACATGCTAGTTGGGATCCATGGTCCCATTATATTTGGGTATGTCTGGTATACGAAACTTCTTTGGAATAGGCTTCAGAGCCGCACATGGAGGAAATGGCTTTTGTACAAACTTTGTCGAATCCATCCCTTTCAAGATTGGCGGTGCCCCCGGTATGTGATCAACTCGAGAGTTGTATGTATTCACTTTTTTATCGCTGGCTTCGATTCTCTTCTCCCCTGATTCAATTCTTTTGGTGAGCTGCTCGAGCATTTTCATTACCGCAGGATCAGTCCCTGATTCATTACCATTCGACCTTTCCGGTACTGGCTCGGTACGGCGAGTAATTTCCGGCTCGACCCTATTCGGAGCTCTATGTTGATTTTGTAATTGTGCAATAGCGGCTTGCTGAACCTGAAGCATCTTGAATATCACTTGGAGACTGACTCCTTCGTCTCCTCTGCCCTGTGTTCCTTGGTCACTAGATCGGCCTTCTCTGCATACACTCCCATTGAGATATGCGCCTAGGTCTGCATTTAGAGCAACGTGCGAACTGACATCGACTGGGTTGGCAATCAGTGCTCTCCCGAGATTAACCTGTGGCACCTCGACTCCTGGAGAAATCACATTTTTGTTTTCACCGTGGAATCCGAGGCCATTGTCACCGTGTGTGGATGCGTTTTGTGATTTTGAAATGTTTTAACCTGAAAGCAAAGATATTTGACAAGAACAAGCGTAAAAACCAGAATCAATACTGAACAATCACTATTATTCTTAGTCCCACGGTGGGCGCCAAACTGTTTACCCTAAAAATACAGTAACAATTAAACTTATATCGTGATTTTAAGGATATGTGATTTAACCTAGTACCGATTGATAAGTAACGAATTAAATAGATAAATTGGACAATAAAATAAATCAAACCGGTCTACAAACAATACCTCAACCTCGATTCGAAATAGTCTCGAGGTTAGTTAATAATAACAGTAGAGGATAGAACAAACAGCGATGAACAATGATGAACAGTAAGTAAACAAAGAAAGCAGCGTATATGTATATTCTTATCAGTGAATAATGAATATCGCCCTTACAAGTGAATGGGATCCCTCTTTATATAATAGAGGAATCCTAAATAAGGTACAACTCTAATAACGGAAATAGATCCCATGATTGGCACTAATAACCGCTTTGATTTGATCGGTTCCGTAATTTTCGCCGTGATCTTCGATCGGTTACTGATATCTCGCCATTCCATTATTACGCCTTACTCGACGTCAGTCATGCTTGATCTCGATTGTTGCTAGCCTCGATCTCAATGAACACTTCGATCTCCAGGTTTGATGTTCTATCTTCGAGCTCGAGCTCGAGCTCGAGCCCGATCTATTATGAGGTTACTCTCGGAGCAACTCCTTTGACAACGATATCGAGTATGCCCGATTTCGACCGTATACACACCGGTACACCATATTCATTCTTCAGTAAGTCCGCTTCCTTAATCACTAGAGCAATATCCCGGTTTAACTCTAACTTGAACTCTCCTTTAGTTCCTTGTGTTCCAGCAATTCCATGCAAATAAACCTCCAGAATATGACCATTTATGTCTTTCTTCAAGTATTATGATTTTTAGTATCAATTGAAAGTTCAATGCCAACAACTTCGTACATTCTCCAATCTGTTGCCGAACCCTCGACCTGTCCACGGTCTGGCATCTTCGGTATAGGATCAGCAGCATTGCTAATGCGCAAGATTTGAAGATTTCTTAGTTTGTCATAAGCTTTTTTGAAATTCTCTTCTCCAAGTCGAGGGCAACCAAATACAAACGCAGTCACCGGAAATTCCTTATTGATTTGGTTGAAAACTACGTCAATTGCACATAGTGTGGCCACTGATGAACCCAAACTGTGACCACTTAGAGTAATGCTAACTTCCTTTCTCTTGTATTGGTCAACCAAGCGTTTAACTTCTTCAAGAACCTGTTTTTAATGTATGGAATCAAGGAAATTTAGTGGATACCCAAGAGTAGAATTTGCTTGGGAAATGGAAAAGCTGCTCGCGGTGTTGATTTGATTGGACATAGAGTTTTAAAAAAAAACATAAATTTTTTTGGTACATACCAACGGTTTGAAGCAGGAACTAGTGTTTAAGTTACGACTTTGTTTTGATCCAAATTTTATATTTATCTTAAGAAATCTATGAATTTGTACATATTATTAATTTAAAACACATTGACTTAGAATTATGACACATAGTCCTTCTCCAGGAAATCACTCCCTAATGCAACTTTACCCTCATCAGTGGCAACAGCGACAAACCCAAATCCAATTTGATACTTTGAGCTTTTGAAGAGGTTCTTTTTGGAATACAGGCATTTCCCTAAATTTTTCGAAGCTATTTCACTGTTGAATAAGTCGTAGATAGCTTGTGACATTTGGCCATAGTGAATGAGATATCTTCGGAGATCGTAATCAAGTGAGCCTTCCTAGTTGTTTTTGCCACTCAATACCTCCCATCTTTCTGCTATATATTGGCAATCCTTTTTGCCTTTTCAAACAGCTCTTGATCTTTCTACTAAGAATCTCCAATCCTTTGTTAATAATGCATGCCATAGAGATAAATATGGAGTAATTAGTACTGGTACTTCTGAAGCTCAGCTAGAGCAGTTGCCTTCGAAATTAGTGTTTATTCCTCTTCCACATTAGGACGGAATTACTAGGAATATTTTGGATAACAGAGGAAAAACCAAAGTTAAAAAGTTTTTGTTGATAAGACAGTTAAAGTTTACTTATATAATAATCGACGTTTCTTTTTTTTATTTTTTCGCCTTACCTACCCCACATAGAAAAATTAAGTGTTCTCTTGACCTTTGCGTGACTAGAAGTGATGAATCAACGTTTTTTTGTGTTTACTTTTCCCCTTAAAAAGATTTTTGCAATAGAATAAGAACATAACGGCCACCTATACAAGTTGGTGGCGGCTTTTGGTAAAAAAAAAAAAGGCATATCATTCATCAAATTAAATCTTGTATGTTATAAAATAAAGATTGTAAAATAAAAAATCAAAGACAAGTATAGAGAGAGATTGATATATTATTCAATTTCAAACTATTGTACATAATGAACTGAAAACTCCTCTATTTATAGAAGAAAGGAAGCAGCTGCGAGGCTTTTCAGGAAGAGGCTGCGATGCTTTTCTTGAGCTACTTGTAAGCTGTCTGCATGATCTACTTGCAACCTGTCTGTTTAATAAGAAGCCGCTGCAAATCATTTCATTGAGTTGCTTGCAACCTGCCTGCATCAGCTGCTTGTAGATAAACTTCAATAGAGTACCAAACGGATAATCTTCTTCAGAAAGATTATCTATAGCGGAGTAATAAATGGACATCCACATTATAATTATTTTCATAACACTCCCCCTTGGATGTTCATTAAAAGATATTGTGTCTCGTTAAAACCTTACTAGGAAAAAACCAGTGAAAAAAATCCTAATGAAGGAAAAAGAGTACAAATATTTAGTAATATGCAATTCTAGCTGCCTCATTAAAAACCTTACAAGAAAAATCTCATGGGAAAAATCTTAGTAAGGAAAAAAGAGTACAACGTGTATTTCACTCCTGCTGATGCAAATCTTGTTCCAAATATTTGAGTCTCCGCATTCCAATCCTGTATACTATTTTCTCAAAAGTTGAAGTTAGCAAAGATTTAGTGAAGAAATCTGTTGGATTGTCACTTAAAAGGATTTGTTGCACATCGATGTCACTATTTTTCTGAAGATCATATGTGTAGAATAATTATGGTGAAATGTGCTTTGTTCTATCTCCTTTTATAAATTCTCCCTTTAATTGGGCTATGCATGCAGCATTATCTTCGTATAAAATTGTGAATCTTTTATCACATTCCAAACCATATTTTTCTTGAATAAAATGAATCACTGATCTCAACCATACGCATTCCCTACTTGCTTCATGAATAGCTATTATCTCAGCATGATTTGAAGAAGTAGAAACAATTGATTGCTTTGTGGAGCGCCATGATATGACAGTACCTCCACATGTAAACACGTACCCGGTTTGAGATCGAACTTTATGGGGATCAGATAAATAACCTGCATCTGCATAACCAACAAGATCTGCACTACCTTTTTTAGCATAAAACAAACTCATATCAAGAGTTCCTTTTAAATATCGCAAAATATGCTTAATCACATTCAAATGTCTCCGTGTAGGAGAAGAGTTATATCTTGCTAGTAAATTAACAGAAAATGCTATGTCAAGCCTTGTAGCATTAGCAAGATACATAAGTGCACTAATTGCACTGAGATAAGGTGTTTCAGGACCAAGGAGTTCCTCATCCTCTTCTGGAGGTCGGAACGGATCCTTATTCACTTCAAGTGATCGAACAGCCATTGGTGTACTCAATGGGTGCGCTTTGTCCATGTAAAAGCATTTTAAGACCCTTTCTGTATAGGCAGATTGATGCATAAAGATCTTGTCTGCTAAATGTTCAATTTGCAGTCCAAGACAAAGTTTTGTCTTTCCAAGATCTTTCATCTCAAATTCTTTCTTAAGATATTCAATTGCCTTTTGGAGCTCTTCTGGAGTTCCAACAAGATTTATGTCATCAATATAAACAGCAAGTATAACAAATTCTGATGTCATTTTCTTTATAAAAATACATGGACAAATAACATCATTTATGTAACCCTCTTTCAACAAATATTCACTAAGGCGATTATACCACATGCGCCGAGATTGCTTTAAACCGTACAAAGATCTTTATAATTTGATCGAGTACATTTCTCGAGACTTTGAATTATATGCTTCAAGCATTTTAAATCCTTCGGGGATCTTTATATTGATTTAATCAAATGAGTCATATAGGTTATGACTTGCATTTAAATGGCATGATATCTTCAGGTGTCCGGACTACAGGCCCTATCCTCACAATCTTTTATAATATCGTGCACTATATTGGATTAAATATATCATCGACGATCATTTTGTATCGGTTCCTAAGCGACATAACTTGTTGAGATCTCATCACTTTCTTTATTTTCGGGTACCTGAATTTCTTCTGGAGTTTCATGAAATGTTATGTCGTGGGCTCTTCTAGAGCTCATTTTCTCCTCATTATGATCATTTTGATCATTTGCTCCTATTATTTTTCAAGGATTGTTACCTTTGGAACCGATCGGTTTACTACGCTTCATGCGTGCAATAAACTTTATCCTTCAGGGACTTTAATTTTAATAGGAGCATTTGCAGCTGAAATATGATATTTAATTTTGGATCAGCAAATGCTTCTGGCATTTGACTTGAATTATCTTCTAAGTGAGGATCATATTAATGATAATTCGATTCATATAGCATATTTTCCAGTTGTTTATTCCATCCCCAAATGTTAGAAAAACTAACACATATCCCCAATCTTTTTTGAAAAACCTATCTTTGTGCATTATGGTAGAGAAATTAATCATATACCACATAACAAAAGTTATAAAATAGTAAAAATATTTGGTTTCTCATCCTAAACCAATTGTGAGGGGAGGGCTTATTATATTTTATTGGTATGATACATACAAGTGTTGTTGTATGTAATTTAGAAAATCTTAGACCAACATATGAAGCTTTGTTCTCATAAGCAATAGTTTAGCCATTAATAGGAGGTATTCAATGCTAAACTAGCTTGGATATAAACCAGCATCATCAAGATGAACTATCTTGATTTCATAATCTGAAAATTATGCTCTTAATTGAGAAAGGCAATTTCAAATGCCAAACTGTAGGTTGACAATAAACACACATGTAACCATCTCATATGTGCATCTATAAGTGGTTCACATGATAGGTGAATGGGACCATATTCACCTTTTATATATTCCAGAATTCATGGGTTTTAATCTCAACTTTAGCTGGTATAATCAATTTATTATGAGAACAAGCAACACAAGAGAATTCTTGAAGAATCTTCTAGTTCTTCAGTATATGCTTATCTGAATTCTCAAATAGCTCATTTAAAAATGGCAAATGAAAACTTCAAGTTTATCATGTCATGTGCTATCTCTAAGTAAACTTCTGGTTTACTATGGCATAAACTTTTGCATTAGTAAACTTCTGATTTACTGTGGCTACTTTTGTATTAGTAAATTTCTGGTTTACAGTAGCTACTTTTGCCTCAGTAAAACTTCTGGTTTACTGTGACTGCTTTTGCATTAGTAAACTTTTGGTTTACTGTGATAGATGATGTAGTACAAATTAAAAAATAAGGTGGGTAACTTCTCACATACATATTATTTTACCCCCTATGATTGTGGAAACATGAAGATTTTCAATCTTCCAATCATTTGCGATCTCAATATGATAGACATTTGTATCAATAAACTTCGGGTTTACTACAATATATATTTTGACCATAATCATATAATCTGAATGACATATTTGTATATAAGCTCTTCGAGAGCCTTCATTTATTATCCACAATCTAATATTTATCTGACACTACTGGTGTCATGTGTCTTCTAGACAAACAATTAGCTCTTCAGGAGTTGTTGATACATTTTGTACTATCAAATATTGCTTAAAAAATTCCGGTATCATGAGAGAAAAACATAATCAAATAAACAATATAAAGACAATTCTAAATTTATAAATATCAGAAATCAAGAATTTCAATATTTTTTTACCGCCAACTTTGTGACAAATATCTCCTTCAGGGAGAAACTCCATTAACATATGAATATTTTATATCAAAGTGGCAACCACATAGTCATTACATCCTTCAGGAAAATATACATGAGTTGTTATTTTCTTCGGGGTAGTTAATAACAACTAACCATAATTTATCAATGTGGTTGTAGTAGAATACTTTTGCCTTAGGATGATACTTAATAAAATCATCCAAGATGTTTTACGCACAACAGGTACGTGTGGCAATGATCTTTATGCTATAAAAATAATATCTATATCCTCTATTATTCTATCTCTTTAGGAGGTGAGTTGTGGTATTTCTTTATTCACTCTAGGGAATGAAAATGTGCTTCAAAAATAACTTTGAATAGCTCATTATTTTGTTTAAGCACAGAAAGATACTGCTTCATAATATTTTCCTACTTTAGGAGAAAATTTCAATTGTGTTACTTCTTCAGGAGCAAATTTAAAATATGAAATATTGAGTATATATTTTCTTAATCACATTAACTCTTCTGGAGGTGAATTGTAATGTATTTACACCGAGAGCGCAGTCATATTTACGGATTTATTAATATTATCACATTCACTTCAGGGAATGGATTAATATTTATCAAAAATTCTCATCCTTCAGGAAATCGAACATAATTATCTGAACGTGCATTAATCACATCAAATTGTGATGCTTCAACCTCTTTTAAAATATTTACTTCATGAGAAAATCGAAATGTGCATGTAATATAGAGAACATTTCTCTAGCTTATCTTTAATTGTAACCATAGAAAGCCTAAATTATCACTTCTGGTGGTCATAGGTATATACCACTTCTGGTGGTTAATAAAATTTAGTTACAACGAGATATATGAAATATAACCACTTCTGATGGTTGTATATTTCTTGCAAATTCTGCTTGAATTTAAGTGGATCTAACAATATTATCTACTTTGTAATCCTTTATTAAGATAATAAGGATGAAAACAAATACCAAAATAGGTATTGTATAAGTAACATATAACCAAACAAGCGATGATAAAAATATTAAAATATAAGCAAAAGGCTCAAATTAAATTACGCAAATTTGGCCACTCCAGATGTAAGTGATATCTACATCACTACTGCCAAGAAAAAAAACTCACCACATCTAGGATACAATCTGCCTTATGATGCTAGGAATGAATAAGATCTAACTACGGACGTAAGAGCGCCGCCTTACATCGGAGATGAACATTGAAATAAAAATTAAATCCGAAGTAAGTGCTCAAAATGGCAGAGTCTCGTGCTGATAACGTTTTATAAAATAAAGACTGTAAAGTAAAGAAACCGAAGACAAGTATAGAGAGAGATTGATATATTATTCAACTTCAAACTATTGTACATAATGAACTGAAAACTCCTCTATTTATAGAAGAAAGGAAGTAGCTGCGAGACTTTTCTTGAGCTGCTTGTAAGCTATCTGCATGAGCTACTTGCAACCTGCCTGTTTAATAAGAATCTACTGCAAATCATTTCATTGAGTTGCTTGCAATCTGCCTGCATCAGCTGCTTGTAGATAAACTTCAATAGAGTATCAAACGGATAATCTTATTCAGGAAGATTATTTATAGCGGAGTAATAAATGGACATCCACATTATAATTATTTTCATAACAGTGTGTTACTTTTCCCCGGTCAAGGACATACATTGGCAATTATAATAAAGAAAGCCTATCTAACAAGATCTCAATGTTCCTCGTAAGCGTGCAGTATTGTTGGCATTTTGATTTTGGTGTGCACTTGACTAATTGAAATAAACAA
This sequence comes from Nicotiana tomentosiformis, assembly GCF_000390325.3. NCBI lineage: Eukaryota > Viridiplantae > Streptophyta > Magnoliopsida > Solanales > Solanaceae > Nicotiana > Nicotiana tomentosiformis. The sequence goes on from NC_090813.1 coordinate 66,814,420, forward strand.
ATTGTCTATATGGATTCTAAAGCATGACTGTGGAATCAATTCCTACGATATTGGGTCTGAACTATACCTGACTTTTATTTTTGGGGGCCTAAAAGACTTTTTTTTGGGCCTTAAACACATTTGTCGTTAAGCAGTGAGACATACAAATTCTCATTTTTGTTTTAATTTGCTATGATAAGAGGGGGGGGGGGGGGGGGAGGAAGGGGGAAGAAAACTTTCTTACATCTTTGCTCTCTGTATATTTTTCAGGCTCTCTCAACATAGCCTTTGACCGTTAATGACGATAAAGAACAAAAGTTAGGCATGCATGAATTTAATGGAAGTTTAGATTTGATATATAAGAAAAGAAGGCCCGAAATTTTAAAGTTGGTCTAGAAAGCAATACAGTTTTAAAATAAAAATAGTGGGGGTGAAATAGTAGGCGTCAAAATAGGAAAATGATATTGTATAGTCAATCTTAAAATAATAGCCGAATATATATATATATATATATAAATCATAATGTATATTATATACACTTTTATGGCTATATGATATAAATAGTTTCGACCACGGGCTAAAAGTGATCTTTGCCTGTCAAAATACGCTAACAATTAATTAATAGCCCATTAAAATGGGGGGATTTGCATTTATACCCGATTTTTGGGTCACTTTTTAACCTATACCCGTTTTGCAAAAATAATTGCAAGCGTACCCACTTTTCGGGTAACTTCAGACATACGGGCCTGAAGTAGCAAAAATTTATGTCTGAAGTTTGAACTTCAAAATGTTTTGCCTAAAGTGTAGTCTTAACAAAGCAAAACTTCAGATATTTTTACCTGAAGTTTGGCCTGAATTGAAAAGGCAATCACGCAAACTTTAGTTCATTGTGCAATGAAAAACTTCAGTTCAATAATTGCTGAACTTCAGCAATTTTGGTTGAACTTTTTGTTTTGTAATTGCTGAACTCCAGCATTCTAGGAGCTAAAGTTTGTTTAGTATCTGCTGAACTTCAGCATTTTAGGAGCTGAAGTTTGTTTAGTATTTGCTGAACTTCGGCTCCTAGAGGATGCACTTCAGTTTAATAATTGCTGAACTTCAGCAATTTTGGCTGAAGTTTTTGTTTTGTAATTGCTGAACTTCAGCATTCTAGGAGCTAAAGTTTGTTTAGTATCTGCTGAACTTCAGCATTTAAGGAGCTGAAGTTTGTTTAGTATTTGCTGAACTTCAGCTCCTAGAGGATGCACTTCAGTTCAATAATTGTTGAACTTCAGCAATTTTGGCTGAAGTTTTTATTTTGTAATTGCTGAACTTCAGCATTCTAAGAGCTGAAGTTTGTTTAGTATTTGCTGAACTTCAGCATTTTAGGAGCTAGAGTTTGTTTAGTATTTGCTGAACTTCAACTCCTAAAGGATGCACTTCAGTGCTTGGGTCCTTTTGGGTAATATTCCAAGCAGTCAACTTGAACTTCTCGTCGTCCATCCTCATACCATGAAGGAAGGTATCAGTGGATCCATCAAAACTTTGCCATAATGGCTTCCCTGGCAAATCATCAATTAAACCAAGTTTCCTGAATGATTCAAGAGCTTCGCTTTATGTGAAGAAGATGCATTTGTGCCTACTTGTGTTCAGAAATATGAGTTCCTTAAAGTTATTTAATATCACCCAAAGAAGAAGAAGAAGAAGAAGAAAACGAAGGAAGAGAAGGAGGAGGAGAAAGAGGCCTGAAATTATTTAAAAAGTGGATACAAGTTAAAACCTTTTTAAAAAGTGGGTATAGGTTAAATAGGGGCGACCAAATAGAGCGCCCCATGCAATTTTTACATTAAAATGGTATTGGGCCATTGAAATTTGAGAATCCATTTGAGCTCATTAGTCTTGCTAAATAATTTCTCTCTGTTTGAGAACTGTGGATTTAGTTCACATTTTCTAGGGAGAGTTGTAAGATCGTATGACAGTTTATGTTTTTACCCTCCCCCCGCCCAAAAAAAAAAAATTATAGTTCATGTAAATAAAAAGAAGAGAAAACGTCTCGAGAGAAACGTCAACAAGCACATCCAAATAATGCTAATGCAAGTTGTAGACAATCTTCGGTGTGGTTGTGTTGAAACTGTAAATTTCTGAATATACATAATAATAAAAATAAAATAAAAACATAATCGGGAAATCTTACTAGTTACAACAATAACAACAACAACAGACTCGGTGTAATCCCACAAGTGGGATTTAGGGAGAATAATATGTACGCAGACCTTACCCCTATCTTCAAGAAGACAGAGAGGCTGTTTAAGACCCTCAACATAGGAAAAATAAAAAGTACAGCAGCAAGTACACCAATTAGAAAATCGAAGCAAAAATACAAAGATACAAAACTAAAACTGAATATTGTAATCAGAAGGCCGGAACAAAAGCAACGAGAAGTAAACCGACCCGGCTTGTCGTTTTGAGAATTAACGTTCCGTTCACCGACTTAAGGTCCCGAGAAACTTCGTAATATATATTATGATCCGCGTGTGTAGTCGAGTTTGTTTTTCGGAAGATTCGAAATTAAATTGAAAGAACAATTCTTATTTTTGAAGCTTAAATGAAAAGAGTTTACCAGAGTTTGACTTTTAAGCAAACGACTCCGGAATGGAATTTGGATAATGTCAATAGCTTTGTATGGTAATTTCGGACTTAGGCGTATGTCCGAATTTGGATTTGGAAGTCCGTAGGACAATTCGGCACATTTCGGCGAAAAGTTGGAAAATGAAGTTCTTGAAATATTCATAAATTCGACTGTAAATCGATTGGTTGATAATGAGGTCGGATTTGGATTCCGGAAATTCGAACAGCTCCATTATGATATTTATGACTCGTGTGCAAAATTTGAAGTCATTCCGGATTGATTTGGTATGTTTCGGCGTAAATTATAAAATTTAAAAAAATTCATAAACTCATAATTCGATACGAGTCGCGATTCAAAATTTCGACGTTGTTTGACGTGGTTTAAGGCCTCGACTAAGTTTTTATTATATTTTGGAACGTGTTGGTATATTTATTTAAGGTCCCGAGGGCCTCGGGTGGGTTTAAAAAAGTAAACAGATTGGATTTCAAACAATGGGAGTTGTTGAAAATTTTCTGTTAACTGAAGCTACGCAGCAGCTGGTGTGATCGCTTCTGCAATGTCTTGGTCACAGAAGCGACATCGCAGAAGCGAGGTCGAGCTCGCAGAAGCGACTAGAAAGGGGGACTGGACATAGGTCGCAGGTGCGATGCATTTTATGCACCTGCGTGATCGTAGAAGCGACCACTGGAACGCAGAAGCGGACAGAGGCAGCTCGGCATGGCTTCGCAGAAGCGATCATTTTGTCGCAGTAGCGACATCGCAGATGCGAAATTTCTTCTGCAGATGCGAGCTTCTGCTGGGCAGTGTACTGTGGGGCTTCGTAGATGCGTATTTTGGCTCTCAAAAGCAAATCTGCATATGCGACAAATATGCCGGCAAGTGCAAAACTGGGCAGAAATTTAAGGACCACAAAATGGTCATTTCGCCATTTTCGATTGGATTTTTGGAGCTCGGTTTTGGGGAGATTTTGGAGGAGTTCTTCACGACTTCGACTTGGGTAAGTATTCTATATCTGAAAGTAATTATATTTCATAAATTCATGGCTATATTCATCGTTTAATTCGGATTTAAATGGAAGAAATTGGAATTTTTGCTAAATCTCTTCAAGAACGAAAATTTATGATTTGGAGGTCGAGGTGTTATCGGAATTCGATAAAATTAGTATGGTTGAACTCGTATCGGAATGGGTGTTCGAATTTCGTAAAAATTCTATCGGGTTCCGAGAGGCGGGCCCCGCGTTGACTTTTGGTTGACTTTTTAATGTAAAATTTTAAGTCGACGTTTTATTATCCGGAATTATTTTCCGATGAATTTTAATAAAGTTATACAATTAATTTGGATAGATTTGAGCTGTCCGGAGGTCAATTCAAAGCAAGAAGGCTATTTTGAAATATCGGCCTAACTTCGAAAAGGTAAGTATCTTGCCTAACCTTGAGTGGAGGAATTTCCCCTTAGGCATTGAGTCTTATGTGGAAATTGAATGATAGAAAGCCGAGTACGCAAGATGACGAGTACGTACTTGATTTATATGTGTAAATTGTATCGGTTAAAATTTGTAGACACCTTATGTATTAAATTGGAAATATTGTTGGAGCTTATTAAATCCTTTATTTGTCATGCCTCATTCCTTGTTTGTCGAGTTTGTATTTTATATGATAATTTGGTGTGATTGTCTGTCACGACCCGAAATCCACCTAGTCGTGATGGCACCTAACCCAACCCGTCAGGTAAGCCTGTTAACCACTAACCAATTCTAATAACAATTAATAAAGCAATTAAGTAAAGAAATATCTGAATCTAATACATTCCCCAACGACTGGTAGTACAAATCATAAGCTTCTAAGAATAGAGTTTACAAAGCTAGTATGAAATAAATACATCATCTGTTTGAAGAGTACATAAAAAGATTTTTATAAAACTAAGGCTACCATGAATAAAAAGCAGCTACAACCAGAATGCAGGTACATCTTCAGATCCAGCTTCCAACAAATACAACAACATTAGCAGCCAACATCTGCACGCAAGGTGTAGAAGTATAGTATGAGTACAACCGACCCCATGTACTCAATAAGTAATAAACCAAGCCTTAGGTTGAAAGTAGTGACGAGCTAGAACAAAGATCGGTCCAATACCAATATCCCACAATAATTCATAACATCATATTACAAGTAATAAAAGGAGTATCTCAGAAGTAAAATGCTCAGCTCGTTCACAGTTCCAGAAAATAGGCATGCTTTTTAAGTATCTCAGTGAAAACCCAAATCTTTTACCGAAATTGCCAAAAATATGAGTAAGTTTGAAAACTATGATGTTTCCCAAAAATTCTTTCAATAATAAGTAAGATGTTTCATTTTCAGATAGCATGAATAAAGTACGTCTCTATGCCTACATGTCAAGATACAACTAAAATCATAAATGTCACCAAAACTGGGTAGCAGAAGGAAATGCATCTCTATGCATGTATCTCAAGTACTCATGTCAAATGCAATGCATCTCAATGATGAGCTCATGTACTAACACTCTCAGAGTACTCAATCTCATTGTCTCGCATTCCCTCTCACTATGCTCAATGCTCAGCACACTCAATCACTCGGTACTGTACAATACCTGATGCGGCGTGTAGCCCGATCCATATATATATAGTCGACTGCGCTCACTGGGGGTGTGCAGACTCCGGAGGGGCTCCCTGCACGTACAACTCACATGCTGCACAGATAACTCACGTGCCATAATATCAATATCTGAATCCGCACGGACAACTCACGTGCTATAGTATCAATATCCTCAAAAACAGGCCCCCGGCCTCACTCAGTCATCAATCTCTCCAGTCTTACTCACGGGCTCACAATGTCATGAAACTAGCCCGACAACAATGATATGATGTATCAATAAATTAACAACTGAGACTGAGATATGATATGAATGCATGAATATGACTGAGTACGAAATATTAATGAAATCAGTGAAATGACAGCAAAAAACAATCACTATAGGTCCTAGCAGTATCATCATAAAGCCTAAACATGATATCTAGCATGATTGACACCTCAATTACTTTATCACAAGGTGAAAACAAAGACATCAACAAAGTAGGACCACTATACAGTGCCATGGAAATAACAGAGTCCCAATTTAGATGGTGCACTCCAACACGCCTGTCACTTAGCATGTGCGTCACCTCAATACCAATCACATAACATGTATTTCGGTATTTCATACCCTCAGCACTAAGTTTAGAAGAGTTACCTACCTCGAACAAGCCAATACCAATGCCGAGCAAGCCAAGCGATGCTCCAAACTCGAAACTAACTAAAAACAATTCTCAAGTACATCAAATAAAGCCCAAGGAAACAATTCCAAATGAAAAAGGTCAAATCTTTAATCAAAAGCCCAAAATCGGTCAAAACGTCCAACCCGGGACCGTATCTCGGAACCCGACACAACTTACAAAATTTAACAACCCATTCAGTTACGAGTCCAACCATACTAGTTTCACTCAAATCCGACTTGAATCGATGTTCAAAACTCAAAATTCACATTATGAAACTTTAGGCCAAAACCCCCAATTTCCTTTTTGAAAATCACAATAGATTCATGAAATATAACCAAACCCGAGTAGAGAACACTTACCCCAATTCATATGGTGAAAATTGCTTCAAGAATCGCCTCAATCCGAGCTCCATAGCTCCCAAAATATAAAAATGGCCGAAACCCTCGAAATAGAGTACTTTATACTTCTGCCCAGGCATCCTCTTACGCGAACGCGGTAGAAGCCTCGCGTTCGCGAAGCAAAAATCCGCACTGCCTCATTTTGCACTATGCGTTCACGGCAAAACCCTCACGAACGCGATGAAACACACTACCATACTTTCGCGAACACTGACAACTCACTGCGAACGTGATGAAGAATCCATATAGACTGACCAACCCCCGCTCAACACTACACGAATGCATAGCCATGGACGCGGACGCGAAGACTACAATCTTCAATCCAGTGTGAACACGACCTCAGAAGCGCGAACTCAAAGAAAAAATAGCTCCACTGACCAAACACCTTTCGCGATCGCGGCCAAGCCTTCGCGATCGTGAAGAACGTCAGAAGCAACAGGTAACAGCAGAAAAACTAGCAATGCAAAAACCATTTGAAATGATCTGAACTACGTCCGAAATTGACCTGAGCCCCTCGGGACCCCGTCCAAATGTACCAAAAAGTCCCATAACATAATAAGGACCTACTCAAGACCTCAAATCATAGATAACAACATCAAAAGGATGAATCGCAACTCAAATCAAAATTTATGAACTTTGAAACTTCAAACTTCCACAATCGATACCGAAACATATCAAATCACGTTCGATTGACCTCAAATTTTGCACACAAGTCACATTTAACATTACGGACCTGCTCCAACTTCCGGAATCAAAATCCGACTCCGATATCAAAAAGACCACTCCTGGTCAAACTTTCCAAATTTCAACTTTTGTCATTTCGAGCCAAATTCAACGATGGACCTCTAAATCACAATACGGACGCGCTCCTAAGTCCAAAATCACCCAATGGAGCTAACAGAACCATCAAAATTCTAATCCGAGGTCAAACGCTAAAAAGTCAAACTTGGTCAACTCTTTCAAATTTAAAGCTCCCTAGTTGAGAATCATTCTTCCAAATCAGTCCTGAATAACCTGAAAACCAAAACCGACGATTCACATAAGTCATAATATATCATACAAAGCTACTCATGCCTGTAAACTACATAGTGAAGTGCAAATGCTCAAAACGACCGGTTGAGTCGTTATATTGCCACTTGGATTTTTATGTGAATTCTGTGTGTTTGTTGATTTGATATTTCTTGGAAATAATCACATTATGGATTTTTAATTTGCAAATAATTAATTAAATAAGTTTAAATTGAGGTGTTTATATATTTATCTAAAATTTAGATTAAAGAAGGTGTTGTCCTATGATGAGTTATTTTGGCATCCTTATGGTTGTTTTTGAGATTTTATATACATTGTGTTGAGCCGTGAACTATCTGTTATAAAATTAATTGACTTTGTTGTACCTTTGGAATGGTTGTGGCCTACGGGCAATATATAAATACGAGTTGATGATGTTGTGTTGTTGTGATAATATTCTGTGTGAATTATTGTGTGATTTGTGTTACTATTATGCGGTGTATAAGGGTGGCCTTCCATTGTTGACGTTATGCTGGCATAAGGGTGGCATTTTACTGTTGTTATGTGTATTGGAATATTATCTGGGTGTAGTGATAAGGGAGACTATTAAATGTAGCGATAAATGAGGCTATTATAGGAGCGATAAGGGTGGCTATATGAGCGACAAGGGTGGCTATTGATATTGTGAGGGCGGGGGATAAGTTATGCTATTATAGGAGTGATAAGGGTGGCTATAGGAGATATAAAGATGGCTATTATCAGGAATGATATGTGATGATGTGAGATTATTGTGTTGGTAATTTTTATGTGATGATGTGGGGTTATTGCGTTGGTAATTTTCATGTGATGTTGCGATTTTCCTTGTGTTTATTTTTATATATTGTGAAACTTGCCTTGTTATTTCGGTAAACTTGATAATATTCTGATCTATGTTGAAATTGTGAGCCTGTGGCAAGTGCCGAGCGGATTATGTTATATAAGATCGGGTTGCACGCCGCAACAGGTATGATTAATATTATTTGGGATCGTGTTACACGCCATAACAGATATGAAATGTGGGCACGAGATGCCGGAGAAAATATGATAAATTTTATTATTGGCACGTGAGTGGTCCATGCTGTTTTGATAGAAATATGGACACGAGGTGTCGTGAAAACATGAAAGTGGACTGAGATCCGTGTTATGAAAATATGAAAGTGGATTGAGACCCATGTTTTATGATTATGAAATGAGGTATCACAGAGTGAACTTTTATTTGAAAGAATTTATATTCGAAAGAATTTTATATTCGAAAGATATTTATTTGGAAAAAGTATATTCTTAAGGTATTTATTCGAATAAAGTATATTCAGAAGGTATTTATTCGAAAGAATTATATGTGAAAAATTTATATTTGAAGGACTTGATTAATTGGTTGTACTTGTGTTCCTTATTCGTTTGAGCAATAATTATGGTGTTCTTGTTGCCTTGATGTTTATATCACTGGTTGATTTTTGTTGTTATCACTGCTAGTTATTTTTCAGTACTATTGTATACTGCTATATTGCACAAGTTTTTTAACTAGTGAGTATCTTGACTCTACCTCGTCACTACTCCACCGAGGTTAGTCTTGATACTTACTGGGTACCGACTGTGGTGTACTCATATTATATTTTTGTATATTTTTGTGCAGAGCCAGGTATTGGAGATATCATACTCGGGCAGATTTAGTGTGTTGATCGCAAGGATTCAAGGTAGAGCTGCTTGGTCGTCGCAATCCTTTGGAGTCTTTTCATTTTATTGTACTGTCAACTCTTATTCGAACAAAATTGTTTATTCGATCCTTGAGATCATTGCAAGTATTCAGTTAGAGTTTGTGACCTAATATTACCAGTCTTGGGAGGTTGTTATATTTGTTTCCGCTTTTGGTTTTGACACTTATATTAAATTACTATATGTTTCGAAAACAAAAATGGCTCGAAATGTAATTGTAATAGGTTTACCTAGTCTTAAAGACTAAGTGCCATTGATCGGGTCCAAGCCTACACTACTATTGAGTAGCGAGGGTGGTCAGCGAGGGTGGTTGATGCAGTTTTAACCCAACTAGGTCGGAATCGAATTCACAGGGAGTTAATGTTTGGAATTAGGTTTATATCTAAGCTAGATGCGGGTTTTGAATCTAATTACACTTCCACAAGTTTGAGTTTGATTTCTACTTCTAACTTTACTCTAAAGATTGCAATAATTGAAACTAAGGACAATATTTTTGTTGTTATTTTTCAAATGTTTAAAGAGACTAGGGTAGTGACTTCTACTTAGGTGGATATCTAACGGGTAGCAAAATCTAGGGCAAGCTTGATTAGTTAGGATTGTAATATAGCTATCACACTCGGGTACTCACTCTATACCTCTTGGTAGTTTGAGTGATTTTGCCCAATTTGGCTTTCTCAAGTCCAAATGGGTATTCATGCAAATTAAGTGATATTAGCTCAAGTTGGGTATTATTATCTCTAGGTTTAACCCTTTAATTGGGGCTATCAATTTCTTGAGTTCACCCCAATTCCTTGTTAGCCTAGTTTTCCTAGACTTAGTCCCTCTTTCTCAAGTAGAGACTAAGTCATAAAGGCATGAACTAATGTTTGCAACCATTAATTCTTGAGTTCTAGCAAGAACTAGGCTAAATATCACTAACTCATTCACATTCAAGCCCTAAAATCAAATACCCATTAAATACCCACACTAGGGTTGGGTCACAACCCTAGCTATGGGTTTAGCTACTCATGGAAATAACAGAAATTAAAGATGAAATGAAGATAAAATCTATAATATTAATTTATGGAATGAAAATCTAATGTTAAGAAGTGAATCTAGTACAAAAATTCTGAAAACAGAAAAGTCAGTTGTCTCAGGTGCTCATACAAAACATAATATAACCTAAAAATGACAAAAAGTTCTATTTATACTAAGCTGAAAATATCTGACAAAAATGCCCATGCGGAGGTTGTGCGGCCGCGTAATTCTGAGTGCGGCCGCACTCATGCTTTCGCGGCCGCATAATTCTGATACGGTCCGCGTTCTTCTCTTTTGGATTTGGTTAAGCTAAACTTTCGCGGACCGCATAATTCTAAGTGCGGCCGCGCTCCAAATTATGCGGCCGCATAAAAGTGATGCGGTCCGCACTTGCTTGAGTTTAGCTTGAAATCAACTTTCTGATTCTTCATCTTGTGGACCGCATAATTTCGATCGCGGCCGCATAAGGGACTTCCGCTACCGCACAATTCTGGTGCGGTCCGCACTTCTCTCTTTTGCTCAAGTTGTCAGCTCTCTGAATCTCAGTTATCACGGTCTGCATAATTTCAATTGCGGTCGCACAGGGACTTTCGCGGCCGCACATTTCAAGTGCGGTCCGTGCTCATCATTTAGCCAAAAATCATACTCTCTGAATCTTCCTCTTGCGGACTTCATAATTATGATCGCGGGCGCATCATGGCTTTTGCGGCCGCACAATATTTGTGCGGTCCGCACTCCAGACCTCTTTGCCCAGCCTTGATTTTTGTTCAACTTTTGACTCATTTGTGAGTTGATTTTGATTCCTTTAGCTCATTTTGAACAATTCCTGCAAGCAAGCATATTTCATTAGTTTCCAGAAATACCTTCAAGCATTTTTGGCCTAAAACACAAGTAAAAGAGAGCAAATAATAGGTTAAAATCCCTACTTATCAACTCCCCAAACTTAAGCTTTTCCTTGTCCTCAAGCAAATAAGGTAATTCCCACCTCCACTAGAAAAAAGGATATTTCAGCTGGTCTAAGGTGAATCAATCATGCATCAATTGGGACTAACAATTACCCTCAACACAAATGAACTATCAACAACACCATGTTTTGACCTTTTGAGTACCATAGTTCTAATGTGACACTAGAGCATCAAGAGTTCACTTAATTTACCAAGAAAGCTTGCTCTATCACGTAGGTCATTGTGGAACCAAAACTCCTCCTCCTCTAATCTCCATGAGCAAATTTCACTTTAGAATGTAACACTCAAAACAAGGATTGTGAAGAAGTGCGCTCATCTCTCTCAAAAGAATGTCACAAGTCCGGCTCTAAGTACCATAAGCTTGCCCCTTATGTAAATCACCACTAATGTACGCTCACTCAACTTAAAATCATATAGGGCTTTTGCAGGAATGTAATAAAGGCTTTTGGATCAAGGTAGGACTTATCGGCATATGATGGTTTCATCTTTCCTTAAGCACTCTATTTCTTCTTTTTGGCTCATACTTTCTTGACTCTTTGAGTCATTTTCTTCTTCCTTAGGGGAACTAGAGAGACGTAATGTCACTCTTTCTTGCTCATGACAATTATTTTTCTCCTTTTCTAATCACTCCATGCCTTTCATCATTGCTTTCTTTGAATCCCTTCAACTTTCTACTTTATTCACTTTCATTTTGACATATTTCTTTTTGGCCTTTCTTCCTTTTCTTGCCTTCTCTTTTCTTCATTTCTTTTTTTTTGTTCTATGTATCTTTTATCACTTTCACATTCCTCGTCTCTCCCCCAAACTTATGCTTTTGCCAATTGTATCAAGAATGCTAAGGAAGGATCGGGTGCCAAGAGAGGGTCATTATAAAATGGATAAAGGCTTGTAACATGGCTATTGAATGAAAAAGGGCTTCGGCTCAAAGGGGTTGACTAGGGATATCGCATTGGTAGGCTACGGAAGCTTTCAAGTGTCAATTTGGATCAAGGAGAGCCTACAATCATTTCTCAAGTCTAGCTACACTTAGAATTTTACCTAGACAAACATTCAGGGCAAGTTCTAGACTTATTGGCACAAAACTTAGACTTGCAATTCAATACCTCACCTCTCAAGCTGTTGGATTGTTAAAGAGAACATAGTCGAGGGCACACAATAACCTAGCTAAGTTTGAAAATCACAAATGGCTCAAAGAAACCACTCGATGATTGTTTTAGTCAACACAAGAGTCTAAAGGTCACAACTAGAGCTATTCTTTGCCAATCAACTTGTTTCTAACCATAAGGTCGGAGGTAAATGTGTTAGTACCAAGTGAAGCTTGCTTGAGACACTTTTATTCATTACTACTATATATACAAAAATATAAAGAAAACAGACTCAATCCCTTAAGAAGGTTGTCACGCCATCCATCATTGGAAAGAGCCACCCGGTTCACACAACATCCACCTTTGGAAAGAACCATGGCATTAAGAAAACCAAAGGCTTATTATTCACACAAAACATAAAAAGAAGCTAACAACTTAAAAAGAAGCTACTAAAGTAAATAAGAAGCTATGCTACTAAGGAAAAATAACGAAAGAAGTTATGAAGTAAACTACGGAAAGTAGACTGAATATGTACAAAATGAAGTAAAGCGAATATATACATAATGGAAATGAATAAATACATTGAATGGTAAGAATATATATATATATATATATATATATATATATATATATATATATACCAAAAGTGAAAATAAAGATAAATAAAGATAAAGAAAAATAGTATAATGATTATTACATACCAAATGTCATCAAATCAAAATGGACCACCTCCCAAATAAAAAAATAGCACTGTCCTCAATGTTCATAACAAATAAGAACAGGGAAAATGGGTAGAGAGTATAGAAAACTCCCTATGTGGTCTCTGTCTGCATCGGGTCCTCAACATGGACGGGGTCCTCAACATGCATGGGCTCATCAGCACCCTCCGTATCCTCTAACTGGATCTCCACATCCTCTGACTGGGGGACTAAGGGGGTGCTGAGCATCTGAAACAGCTCCTCAGCAGTATGTAAAGTGGCAGCCAGCTCCTCAGACTGGCAGGCTGCTGCCTCTGATTCCTTGGGCACTACTGCATGTGCTGCTGGGACTGTCTCCTCCATGATCAGGTCCAGTGGAATATCACCAGCAGAAGCAATCTTCGGAACCTCTTTGCTCAACTTCTCCACCGACTCCTTAGATGCCTGAGCCTTCCGCATCTTCTTCACCTGCTTCCCCAAATCCTTGATAATCCTCCCATATATATCAAGAGTCTCCCGGATCTTCTTCTGGTCGTCCAGAATCTTCTTCTGGTTGCCCAGAATCTTCTTCAAAGTGTCCTCAACTGATAGAGGTACCTGAAGCTCTGATGGGGCTAAAGACCGTGCTGCCACTGCACTAGATATGGCAGTCAGCTTTGTGGTAGCTGCCTGCATCCAGTTGTTGAGACTGGATAGTGTCTGTGAAACCCGCAGTGCAGTCTGAGGGTAGGTAGAAGATGTGGTCACTGACAGTGTGACTGAGAGGGATGTTCCAGAGGAAGGAGGAGGCATGGAAGCTGCTCGGGCAGAAGTGCCAGCTACTGTGGAGGGCTCGGCAACTGACCCAGTGGCCACTACACCTGGCTCTTCACACTAGCTAGTGGAGGTAGTGGCTTTACCCTTGAATTTAGGGTTGTCCGCTCCCTGGAGGTGGTACCATGAGAAAGGCTTTTTAGCCTTCACCTCCACATCAAAATATCTCGGCTTTACCCCTTGGTCTTGGAAATACTCTATGAGGAAGTTGGGGTAGGGATATGATCTTTCTTCTTTCTGGAATTCATTGGAAATGTTGTAGGATATCAAGTTTCCTACATTAATAGGATAGTCTACCATGATGGAAGCTACCAATACTATCCGGGGGAGTGGAAGGACATTCTCATGCTGGCACGGGTGGCTCTGACAATTTGAACGCCTATTATGAGCCATGCAGGTGTTGTCCCCAGAATAGCAAGTATCTTAGCTAGCCATGGGCGAACTGCATCACCCAAGGCTAGCTTCTCCAGGTATTGCACTGCCTCAACCTCCTCAAACCCTATATATTTGTTCAGTGCGTGGCCATCAAATCGGATTTTCAAGTTCCGGACCTTCGTCACCTTTGTACCCTTTTTGATGTGGGCAACATTGGATAAAATTCCTTGACAAGGTATTCATTGGCATCTTGCAACCGGCCGACGAACCATTTCCATCCTTTTCTCTCCGTAAATTGCTTTAGGACATTCGGATTGTACTGTCTTAGGTCTTTGGTTATGAATTGTCGCTCAAGAGTGAGCGACCTTTGGGGCCACCACGGACCGCACAAAAGTGAGTACGGCTGTGGACTGCCCATCGCGGACCGCACAAAAATGAGTGTGGCCGCATAATACCTATCGCGGACCGCACAAAATTGAGTACGGTCACGGAAATCCCAGGTTCAGACTACTGGTTCTCTGAAGTTACCTCAGCGCGGACCGCATACTTTTAAGTGCTGCCGCGAAAATCCATCGCGGACCGCACAAGATTGAGTGTGGCTGCATAATTGATTTGTTGGGTCTCTGAAGCTTAATTGTGCGGACCGCACAAAATTGAGTGCGGCCACAAAAACCAACCGCGGACCGCACAAAATTGAGTGCGGCCGTACAAACTTAGCAATGACAAGTGCCTTTAACCTAGGGTATCGTGGACCACACAATTTTGTATGCGGCCGCATACCCTAGCGCGGACAGCACAAAAATGTGTGCGGTCGCGAAATTCAAATCAGAGCGGCATTGGAGTACGATTAATACTAGGGTTTTCACTAATTAGGCATGATTTGTGGCAATTAAATAATAAAAGCTACTAACCCCAGCTCACATTATGCATTCAAACACTACCCACATGCTTCTAAGCAAGAATCAAGCATTAATTTGACATTTTTGGCATGAATCTAACCCTAGATAAAAAGAAAACTAAAACAAAGAGAAAAGAAAAGAAAAAGATAAAATTAATTCATTGAAATCAACATACCAGTAATGAAATGTAGTAGGAAATTAACACTTGATGAATATGGGATGAGATTGAAAACAAGAAAGAGTGCACTGTGCTTTAGTCTAGCTTGAGAGGTCAGAGGGTGTAAAGTGTGAATAGTCTCAAAAAGTCCTATTTATACTCTGACCATGTTGGCCCACCGACTTACCTGAGTGCGGCCGCATAATTTTGGTGCGGTCCGCACTCTTTACCTTTTCTAACTCAGCAGTTGATTCAATGACGCGGTTCGCATAAAAATGGCTGCGGCTGCATAATCTGTGCGGTCCGCGAAATTTTGATCGCGGCCGCGAATCCTTAAGGGATTTTATCAAGCCAAACTTTAGAGAGTTGGAATTTTCCATCTTTCAGTTGTGCGACCGCATACAGAATTGTGCGGCCGCGAAGGGCTTGTGCGGTCTGCATAATTCTGGCGCAGTCCGCACAATTTCACCACTTGGCCAATTTTTATCTTGTCAATTTTCTGCATTGCACACCCAATTCCTGCATACATTTCACAACCAGTTAGTCCAAAACAATGCCTAATCTAACAAAAAAATCAAAAGAAAGAAAAACATATGGGTTGCCTCCCAAGAAGCGCCTGATTTAATGTCGCGGCACAACGCATGTTTCCATCATTCATTTGAAATGAAGCAATGCCACAACGTGGCCATCATCAACCTTACCAAGGTATTGCTTCACCCGGTTCCCATTTACTCTAAAGATCTCACCATTCTTATTTTTCAAATCAAGAGCACCAAAAGGAGTCACATGTACCACTTCAAAAGGACCACTCCACTTTGATTTAAGCTTTCCTGGAAACATCCGTAACCGAGAGTTGAATAAAAGAACAAGGTCACCTTCTTTGAATTCTTTATTCCGGATATACTTGTCATCTTGTCCTTATACAAGGACGAATTGGAGTAAGCATGGAACCGAAACTCATCAAGTTCATTCAATTGCTCCACCCGAAGATTGGCAGCTACATCCCACTCAAGGTTCAATTTCTTCAACGCCCACATGGCCTTATGCTCTAATTCCACTGGAAGGTGACATGCTTTCCCAAACACCAATCGATACGGAGACATACCAATTGGAGTCTTGTAAGCTGTTCTATAGGCCCAAAGAGCATCGTCAAGTTTCCTTGACCAATCAGTCCGATTTGCATTGACAGTCTTAGATAGAATACACTTGATCTCCCTGTTGGAGACTTCAACATGTCCACTTGCCTGGGGGTGATAGGGGGTTGACACCTTGTGAGTGACACCATACTTGGAGAGTAAAGTGTCAAAGGCTTTGTTGCAAAAATATGAACCCTCATCATTAATGATGGCCATTGGGGTGCCGAACCTTGTGAATATGTTTTTCTTCAAGAAAGCCATCACACTCCGTGCTTCATTGTTGGGCAAAGCCACAACTTCAACCCATTTGGAAATGTAATCCACAACAACAAGAATATAGGTGTTCCCACACGAGCTCACAAATGGACCTATAAAGTTGATGCCCCACACATCGAAAATATCAATCTCTAGGATGGTGGTGAGAGGCATCTCATTTTTCTTGGAGATCCCACTGGCCCTTTGGCAATCACCACAACGCTTAATGAGCTCGCTAGCATATTTGTACAAGGTAGGCCAATAGAATTCACAGCTTAGGACCTTTGTAGCAGTTCTCGCCCCACCATGGTGACCACCATATGGCGAAGAGTGGCAAGCTTCAAGAATACCTAATTATTCTGCTTCTGGTACATATCTTCAGATAACACCATCAGTATAAATTTTGAAGATATATGGCTCATCCCAATAGTAGTCCAGGCAGTCCCGTTTGAGCTTCTTCCTTTGGTTTGAGGAGAGCTCATTCGGAACAATGCCACTCACAAGATAGTTGGCCACATTGGAAAACCATGGCATCCCAGTTATAGAAATGGAAAGGAGTTGTTCGTCAGGAAATGAATCATTGATCTCAAGGCCATCATGTGGCCTCCCCTACTCCTCCAATCGGGATTCTCGCTACCCTTTCGATCTTGAATCTCTAGATCAAACTCTTGCAATAGAAGTACCCACCGCATCAACCTTGCCTTAGAGTCTTTCTTGCTTATCAAATAGCGAAGCGCCGCATGGTCGGTGTGAACAATCACCTTTGTACCCATTAGGTACGGGCGAAACTTCTCCATAGAAAAGACAATGGCTAGGAGTTCTTTCTCGGTCACCATATATTTGACTTGGGACTCATTCATGGTCTTGCTAGCATAGTAGACCGTATGAAAGATCTTATTAATTTGTTGCCCCAATACCGCACCAACTGCCACATCACTTGCATCACACATGAGCTCAAATGGTAAGCTCTAATTTGGCGCGGTGATAATAGGAGTGGTAGTCAACTTATACTTGAGTAGTTCAAATGCCTTCATACAATATTCATTGAAAAGGAACTTGGCATCTTCATCCAAGAGTTTGCACAAGGGGTTTACCACCTTAGAAAAGTCCTTGATGAATCGGCGGTAAAACCCCGCATGACCTAGAAAGCTTCTCACTCCCTTTACGGAAGTAGGGGGAGGGAGTTTGAATATCACTTTAATTTTTGCTTTATCAACCTCAATACCATTCTTGAAAATCATGTGACCGAGTAAAATGCCCTCCTTGACCATAAAGTGACACTTCTCCCAATTTAGTGCCAAGTTAGTTTCTTCACAACGTGTCAATACCTTATCCAAGTTATCCAAGAACTCTTCAAAAGAATCCCCCACGACAGAGAAATCATCCATGAAAACCTCGAGAAAGTCCTCCACCATATCGGTGAACATGGACATCATACACCGCTGAAAAGTTGTTGGTGCATTGCATAACCAGAATGGCATCCGCGAGAATGCAAAAGTGTCATATGGACAAGTGAAGGTGGTCTTCTCTTGGTCTTCATGTACAATAAGAATCTGGTTATATCCGGAATATCCATCCAAGAAGCAATAATAAGCACATCCGGCTAACCTATCCAACATTTGATCAAGAAATGGAAGCGAAAAATGGTCTTTCTGCGTAACTTTGTTGAGCTTTCTATAATCCATGCACACTCTCCACCCGATGACAGTTCTTCTGTGGATCAATTCATTTTTGTCATTTGTGATCACAGTCATGCCCCCTTTCTTTGGGATACATTGCACCGGTGAGGTCCACGAACTATCAAAAATGGGGTAAACCACCCCGGCATCCAACCACTTAATGATCTCTTTCTTTACTACCTCTTGCATGGCCTCATTCAATCGTCTTTGATGTTCTACGGAGGGTTTGACATCCTCCTCCAAAATAATTTTGTACATGCAAAAGGCGGGGCTTATACCCCGAATATCCACCAATGTCCAACCTATTGCTTTCTTCCTCCTTTGAAGCATCGCAAGGGTGGCATCTACCTGCATGTTAGTTAAGCATGAGGAAAGAATAACAGGTAAAGTGGAACAAGGGCCTAGAAACTCATACCTGAGGTGTGAAGGCAAAGGCTTAACTTCAAGGTGGGAGGCTCCTCGATTGAGGGCTTTGTTGGTGGAGTCTTCCGATTTTCGAGATCCAAGGAAAGTTTTTGGGGCTTATAAGTATATGATCTCATTCCTTGCAAAGCATTGACACATTCTACAAAGCCTTCCTTCTCATCCTCATCATGATTCAACAACACAATTTTCAAGGTATCTTCCGCATTTATCACATTACTTGTGTCATCAACAATTCCTTCGATCACAAGATCTACGAACGAACATACTTCGTTGCTATTTGGCTGCCTCATTGATTTACAAACATGGAACACCACTTTTTCATCGCCCACCCGGAAGGTGAGCTCTCCAGCTTCCACATCAACTAAGTCCTTCCATGTAGCAAGGAAAGGTCTCCCCATAATGATTGGCACCTCGTAGTCAACCTCACAGTCAAGTATCACAAAATCTACGGGAAGGATGAACTTGTCGACCCTAACTAACACATCATCGAATATCCCCAATGGCGTTTTCATTGTTCGATCCTCTATTTGCAACCTCATTGATGTGGGTCTTGGTTGCCCAGTCCCCAACATTTTGAATACAGAATAGGGCATCAAGTTAATGCTTGCCCCCAAATCACATAAAGCTTTGGTGAAATCGGCACTCCCAATAGTGCACGGGATTGTGAAAGCACCGGGGTCTTCCAACTTTGGAGCCATGGAATGCACCATATAACTCACTTGATGTGTCATTTTGATCGTTTTACAGTTCATTGATCTCTTCTTTGTTACCTAATCCTTCATGAACTTGGCATATCCCGGCATTTGTTCTAAGGCTTCAACCAACGGCATATTTATAGACAAATTTTTCATCATATCAATGAATTTCTTGAATTGATTCTCATTGTTTTGCTTTGCAAGTCTTTGAGGGTATGGAGGAGGAGGCCTTGGCATTGGTACCTTAGCCTTTGGCACTACCGGTTCCGGCATGTCGGTCACGTGCTCCCTAGACGGGTTCACTTCTTCTTGCATCTCCTCCACATTTTCATCAATATCAATCCTTGCTTCTTCATTATCTTGAACATCATTGCTTGGATCATCATCATCTTGCACCAATACATCATCACCCACATGTCTTCTTTGGTTTGAGGTACTAGCAACTCCACATCTCCTACTTATTGTTGTCACGGCCATTGCATGCCCCGTATTTCCACCTTTCGGGTTCACCACTGTATCACTAGGTAGTGCCCCTTTTGGGCGAGTATTTAAAGCTTGAGAAATTTGGCCAAGTTGAACCTCCAAGTTACGGATAGAAGTGTTGTGGGAGGCTAATTGGGTATCGGAGTCGGTGTTTTTCTCCATCATTTGCTTAAACATGTTTTCAATCCGTCCCATTTCACTATTGGAAGAACTAGGACCTTGTGACGGATATGGAGGCGGGTTGTTTGGTTGTTGATACATCGGGGGCCTCTGAAAGCCCGACCCCCGATTTCCTTGATTGCTATTGTTCCAACCCCCTTGATTATTGTTGTTCCCCCAATTGCTTTGATTGTTGCCACCCCAATTACCTTGATTATTTCCTCCCCAATTGCCTTGATTTCCCCAATTGCTTTGATTATTGTTGTTGCCACCACTCCAATTTCCTTGGTGGCCTTGGTTGTTCCAGTTTCCTTGGTTTCCTTGTGATCTCCATTGTTGTTGATTTGGAGCATTGCTTCTTTGACATTGATAATTGTTGACATATTGAACCTCTTCATCTTGCTCATCATATGAATCATCTTGATTATACCCACTATTACTTTGTTCAAATTGTTCCGGATGGTTATGTACTTGTTGACCTCGTTGCCATCTCTTGTTTACCATCATGTTCACCCCTTCCATAGCATTCACCTATTTTGACCCTTGAACCTGTTGAAGTTGAGCCTTGGCTAATTGGTTCATGGTGGTTGTCAACTCTGCAATAGCTTGCCCATGATCATGTAGCTCCTTGTGTAGGTGAATAACATTTAGGTCACCCTGAGGAACATTGGCTCTACTTTGCCACGCCGAAGAGGTGTCCGCTATCTCATCCAAGATTTCACAAGTTTCAGCATAAGGCGTGTTCATGAAGTTACCCTCAGCGAGTTGATTTACCACACACTGATTTGTTGTGTTGATCCCCCTGTAGAAGGTCTGTTGGATCATGGCCTCGATCATATCATTGTTCGGGCATTCTTTGACCATTGTTCGGGCGATATCTTTCCCAAATCTCATGCAATGGCTTATTGGACTCTTGTTTGAAAGCTAAAATTTCATCCCTTAGTGTAGCCATGTGCCCCGGAGAGAATAATTTGGCAATGAACTTCTCGGCCAACTCATCCCAAGTGTGGATGGAATGATTGGGCAATCTCTCTAACCAGTCCAAAGCCTTTCCCCGTAGATAAAAGGGAAACAACCTTAACCGCAGTGCATCCTCGGTGACATTTGTTTGCTTTCTCCCCCCAACAAGTATCGACGAAACCCTTGAGATGCTTGTAGGCATTTTGGTGCAGAGCTCCGGTGAAGAAACCCCATTGCTCAAGCAGTGTAAGCATCACGTTGGTAATTTAGAAGTTGCCCGCCCTAATCCGGGGTGGGACTATTGCACTTGCATAGCCCTCATTCGGCAACACCCGGTGCGCTGCTCTTGGTGGAGGTGGGGGAGGGTTTGGGATATTATCTTGAGGCGGTCGGCCTCGCCTGTTTACTTGAGGCTCGGGATGAACCTCATCCACTTGATCATCATCTACCTCCTCCCCCAATGGTAAATTTCTGAGGGGCTCGTTGTTAAGGGCCATTTTGTACCTAAAACTAATTCACAAACAAAATTAGTGACTCGGAAGGAAAGAAAGACAAAACACACAAATACCTAGATATATAGATAAATCTGTTTAACTCCCCGGCAACGGCGCCAAAAATTGATCGGGTCCAAGCCTACACTACTATTGAGTAGCGAGGGTGGTCGATGCAGTTTTAACCCAACTAGGTCGGGATCGAAGCCACAGGGAGTTAATGTTTGGAATTAGGTGTATATCTAAGCTAGATGCGAGTTTTGAATCTAATTACACTTTCACAAGTTTGAGTTTGATTTCTACTTCTAACTTTACTCTAAAGATTGCAATAATTGAAACTAAGGACAATATTTTTGTTGTTGTTTTTCAAATGTTTAAAAGACTAGGGTAGTGACTTCTACCTAGGTGGATATCTAATGGATAGCAAAATCTAGGGCAGGCTTGATTAGTTGGGATTGTAATATAGCTATCACACCAGGGTACTCACTTTATACCTCTCGGTAGTTTGAGTGATTTTGCCCAATTTAGCTTTCTCAAGTCCAAATGGGTATTCATGCAAATCAAGTGATATTAATCTCAAGTTGGGTATTACTATCTCTAGGTTTAACCCTTTAATTGGGGCTATCAATTTCTTGAGTTCACCCCAATTCCTTATTAACCTAGTTTTTCTAGACCTAGTCCCTCTTTCTCAAGTAGAGACGAAGTCATAAAGGCATGAATCAATGTTTGCAACCATTAATTCTTGAGTTCTAGCAAGAACTACGCTAAATATCACTAACCCATTCACATTCAAGCCCTAAAATAAAATACTCATTAAATACCCACACTAGGGTTGGGTCACAACCCTAGCTATGGGTTTAGCTACTCTTGGAAATAACAGAAATTAAATATAAAATAAAGATAAAATCCATAATATTAATTTATGGAATGAAAATCTAATATTAAGAAGTGAATCTAGTATAAAATTTCTGAAAACAGAAAAGTCAGTCGTTTCAGGTGCTCATACAAAACATAACATAATCTAAAAATGACAAAAAGTTCTATTTATACTAAGCTAAAAATATCTGACAAAAATGTCCCTGCGGAGATTGTGCGGCCGCGTAATTCTGAGTGCGGCCGCACTCTTGCTTTCGCGGCCGCATAATTCTGATGCGGTCCGCGCTCTTCTCTTTTGGATTTGGTTAAGCTGAACTTTCGCGGACCGCATAATTCTAAGTGCGGTCGCGCTCCAGACTATGCGGTCGCATAAAAGTGATGCGGTCCGCACTTGCTTGAGTTTAGCTTGAAATCAACTCTCTGATTCTTCATCTTGTGGACCGCATAATTTCGATTGCGGTCGCATAAGGGACTTCCGCGGCCGTACAAGTTGTCAGCTCTCTGAATCTCAGTCATCACGGTCCGCATAATTTCAATTACGGTCGCACAAGGACTTTCACGGCCGCACATTTCTGGTGCGGTCCGTGCTCATCATTTAGCCCAAAATCACACTCTTTGAATCTCTCTCTTGCGGACCGCATAATTATGATCGCGGCCGCATCATGGCTTTCGCGGCCGCACAATATTTGTGCGGTCCACACTCTAGACCTCTTTGCTCAACCTTGGTTTTTGTTCAACTTTTAACTCCTTTGTGAGTTGATTTTGATTCCTTTGACTCATTTTGAACAATTCCTGCAAGCAAGCATATTTCATTAGTTTCCGGGAATACCTTCAAGTATTTTTGGCCTAAAACACAAGTAAAAG
Source organism: Nicotiana tomentosiformis (assembly GCF_000390325.3). Lineage (NCBI taxonomy): Eukaryota > Viridiplantae > Streptophyta > Magnoliopsida > Solanales > Solanaceae > Nicotiana > Nicotiana tomentosiformis. Next base: position 66,837,469 of record NC_090813.1, read on the forward strand.
AGAGCAAATAATAGGTTAAAATCCCTACTTATCAGTCATCACGACGCCTATGATGGGATTTTGGGTCGTGACATAAACACAGAAGTCAAGAAATACCAAAACACATAAATAACACTAACTCATGTGCTAAAGTTACTGTTACAGACAAGAACAACGCTAGGCGACCTTTCCTAACCATTGTTCTAGTTAGAATATTTTTAATCAGGCTGGCCATTCCTACCGCAACCTTACTCCTATTTTTGGGCTTGGGACCGCGCGGACCAACTATATTCGCGAAGCTCATCTAACCAAACTGAATTTTCACTTAAGCACTAGAAGTATTATCAAGTTCGAAATCAGAGCTGAAATGGCATGATCGAGTACCAAACCTTAGCACATAAAATATGTTTAACCCAATAAAACAAAAAGGATCGAGTACCCAACAAAACAAAAAGGATCTAGTTAAGTTTGTAGATTACCTGAATTTGACCTTGTTGGTGAGAGTTCAATCTCCATGTTGTAATTCCCTTCCCCTTCTTTCCCTTGTGCTTAATTAATCAGTCTCATTAAAATTTGATTATGATACAGTCTGTTTAATAATGTCTTCTTTTTAAGAAAATTACCTTCTTTAAAAAAATATATTCACTATTAATTTATTCAAAAGATAATTACAAGTAATCCCCAGTAATGGGCATTGATTTATAACATATAGATAAGTGACATTTTCTAATAGGTTAAATTATCATTACAGCACAAAAAAGTTATAGTACTGTTTTAGAAAAAAAATCCTAAGTCAGGCAAAGGAAGGATAGACGAGGACAACACAATGATGACATTACACCAACACAAGATAATTATACAAACTTGAAATATCCTTCAACCTATAAATGAGAGCTAAATTAGGATTTCTACCCTGAGGAACTTTGTTTTGCAGAAATATAGCAATGATAAAGTCATCCCCACAAATATTGTGTGTCCCAATCAGAGAAGGTAAGAGCAGTGCCCTCAATCTTAAGGAATTAACTTTCACAAGAATGTCAATATAAGAAATGGCCCCTCATTGCCATACTCAACTGCCCACAGGTCCCAGAAACAAAGAAGGAATAAATCTGCATGAAATCCCAACAAATTAAATAACCCCACATATTTATTATCAAAGTGCCCTCCCTTCTCTGCCTTTGCCTTGTATGTACCACCAACCCTAATTGTGACCCAACCCCATTAATTTTGTATACAATTTGTTTTTATTCTTTTATGTGTATATTAATCTCCATTGACTGTCAGAAATCTACTTGATTGGATGCTGCAAGTTTGACTTCCTTTTGTTATTTTTATTTTAACATTTATTTTCCTGTCATAGTTGTAACATGAAATGGATATGAGCGTCTATAATTAAGTTTATAAGGTGTGATCTAATTGTTAAGTACTCAAGGGGAATGGAATCGATACTAATTTCTTACAGTATTAGAAACTATTTCAATTGAACGTTTCAAGAAAACAAAGCACAATGTTAAAGCAAAGCAGTTTTCCTTTATAGGGAAAAAAAAACCCAACGTCTCATGGGGTTGAGAAAAAAGCATATACCAAGCATTATCACCAACTATCTTGTACGACTATATTACTATGTCTTGAAATTAATTGTGCTCATCTGTAATTTGGCTTCCTACCTCTCCAATATTATTGCTTGGGAAAAAACCTCCGTATAACATAAGTATCTATTTCCGAGGAAATCTAGGTGGGAGGCAAAGGGGACAAATTAAAGCTTAAATATTAGATCCTAGACCCAATGAATTATGTCGTGTTTTGGGGAAAGAAGTGTTGGAATGGAAATTTCAACCATTTTAAAAATAAGAATAGAGAAGGACAAAGGGAAAAAAAAAATAGCCATCCTATTTTAAGAGGTATACAACAACAACAACATACCTAATACTATCTCACATTGTGGGGTCTGAAGAGGGTAGTGTGTACGTAAACCTTACCCCTACCTTGTGAGGATAGAGATGTTATTTCCAATAGACCCTCGACTCAGGAAAGTATAAGCACTACATTAATGAAAATAAAGACAAGAAGGGACAGTACCAAAAAATTATATAAAAGCAGAATAAAAACAACGAGACAGTAAGGTGATCAACAATGAAAGAAAACAATGGTTAGTCATAAAAACCTACTACCAACAGAAAGCGAGACAGCATGCCAATACTACTGTTATGAACACTCTAGACTACCTACTCTACTATCCTAATCCTCGACCTCCATACCTTCCTATCAAGGGTCATGTCCTCGGTCAGCTGAAGTTGCGTCATGTCTTGCCTAATCACCTCTTCCCACCTCTTCTTTGGCTGACCTCTACCTCTCCGTGGGCCCTCCAATGTCAACCTCTCACACCTCCTCACCGGGGCGTCTGTGCTCCTCCTCCTCACATGACCAAACCACCTAAGTCGCGCTTCCCATATCTTGTCCTCAATAGGGGCCACACCCATTGTAACGAATACTACAATCTCAAAGCATATTGATAAGAACTAAAGGACTATTACAATTACTAGTAGCCGAACCAACTCTCAAATTTCAGGCTAACAATAAAAATACTGAATATAAGATAGTTGTGGATATAGGAGAAGATACACAGATAGAAGAATGGAGATGAGAAGCTTAGACTCAGAGCAAGGAGATGAGAGGAACATATGTTTTCTTCTTCAACAATAGGCATATCCCCAAAATCTCAGACCACCGCCCCCTTTAACAGAACCATTATGCCCACTAATCCACCTGAATCCCAAATTAACCTGGCTCAATTATTTATTCTCAGCCCAATAGCTCTTTTCAGCCCAATAGTTATTTGTATGACATTGGACTGGGGCTGATTCATAACAATACTCTCGTACTAAATAAGAACCTTGTCTTCAAGGTTCGAGAGAGGAAACTCTGATGTTATATTCACATGACAAGCCACCAGGTAGATAAAAGTCTCATACAATTGGATGCTAATGGATCCATCAAGAGCACAACTTGGATCACAAGGAAGTTTAGAAGCATTGGAAATATAATACAACCAACAACACATATCTTTTCTAAAAATAAGCTTGTCATCGTCTGAAAGTTTCTCATCGAAAGTTATAGCAAGTTCAAGCTTTCTAACTGTCTCCATTAACGTTAAAATTTCAATTGACCCACTTTTAAGCTTTGCTATTACGACATACATGATAGAAGTTAAACATTTGAGTATATCACCAACAAATCCATCTCCAATACGATTTGGATCAATAACTTTTACTTTAGTTCTATACGCATTTCCCTTGTATTCCTTGGTAGAAGATATGGGGAGAGAAACCATCCCGACAATATAAACAACACTACCCCTAAAGCTTGTTGCAGTCATGTCGCTCAAAGTACATCCTGCATTCTCACGTACAACCTTGGCTTTAGTTGGTCTCTATTCACTTATTGAAACATTAGAACCAAGAAGGAGTTGTACCCTAGAGAAGTCATATTGTGCAACATTAGATAGAAAGACCTCAGTTTCTTCTACTGAAAGATTTTTATAGAGTGTTTCCGCAATTTCTCTGCTTAGGTCAGTCATAGGTAAGTACATGAAGTTCCCCATGTGCATCTGACCAGTAGCAAACCATTTCCATATATGTAATCCAAAGGAATTTTTAGGTCAGGGAGTGACTCGAGTAACTCGCTGTATTCTATTGTGCTTCCGCTGCTCTTTAAAAAGTTTATGCCGATCGAAAATCCGAATCTGAAATGCATTTGAACTTGTAGCCAACACAGACTTAGAGGATTGCAAATCCTTCTCGGCCACACCAACACACATTGTAAAACACACACCAGCTTTACCAACGGTAGTAAATAACACAAAACGAAAGACAATATTAACGAACAACTCTAAATACGGTGTTATTAGATATGATACATATTCCAACAGTCTCGGCCTCATTGCTCCAGTATGAGGGACGCAAATGTGAACCAGGGTTAAATGGAAAGTCAAGTCTGAAGTGAGCAGTTGAAAATAAATGCAAATTGAAGATAAGTGCAACAACAAAGAAAATTGCCCTCAAACAAGCACAGGAACTGAATAATGCCCACCCAGCAATGGAATATATAGAAACAGGCATGCCCATTATGAGCTCTCCTGCTTTATCTAGTGTAATTCCATAAATGTTTGTCATTTTCTCATAGTAATGTAGAGATACATGTACCACCATCGCATTATCCTTCTCAACCATATTTAAAATTGTTTTCTTAGTATTAGAAGGCAAAGTAGCACAACCATTTAGTATTATGCAACTCAAAACTACAAGCTGAGAATCTCGTAGTAAAGGTTGCTTAATTACCAACGCAAACTCTTCATCCCAATTTGGATTTTCAGACTCAACAAATAAAATTTCATCTAAGACAAATTTCTCAATAACTGAAACCTGATTAACTATTGTGAACTTCTTATCATGTTGTTGTACATACTCGTAGCAAGCCAGAAAAGGAATCGACTATGATTTCATATATGAAACATGACCGAGTAACTCTAAAGCATATTTTTGGGGACTTTCAGTGAACACCTTGTTCATATGCCTTATTTTTCCTACTTCCAAAGCGAAGCCAGTCACAGGGAAGACGATCTATGCATTTGGTTTTTCAACACAGGATAAAAGCAAGGGTGTGTAGTCAAAAAAAACTGGTAATGAATCATCATGCGCAAATTGATATAGCACAATCGAGTCAGTTCCTTCTGAATTTTTGTCAAGCACTTTGTCTTCATCGTTTGCTAAAGCTGTAGTGTCACAATCTGTATAATCTATAGGTTTAAGTTTAACAGAGTCCGAAGCAACCTGGATTTTAGGAGACAGGACTGAAGATGGCAATTCACGAGAATCACGCTCGTTAGCTCCATTGGATAATTTATCGAACACATTGGCTGCCTCTGAGTTTCCACCATTGAAGGCGGCCTCCAAGCCAGACGAGTTTGGTACATGGCTCAGAGTTGAAACTGGAGATACAAAGGTCGCTTCTGGAACCAATGCGGCATAACTCACGTAGTCAACACGGGCTCGTGAAGTATTTTTCCTACTCACCGAATCTGTGAATGTCCTTTGTCGAAATCGTATACGCAATTTTTCTTTAAAATGCGTCCAATCGAAGAATTGTTTGTTTCGATGCAACCAAGTGAACCAAGCAAGAGCTTCACCATCAAGGTAAAAGTAAGGAAGAGGTAGCAAGTTCTTCTCTAAGAAACCAAGGTATGTGAGGTACAACTCGGGCCGAAAAATTCAGCTATCCGGGTTGCCGTCGCCACTGAATCTAGGTAGAAACATCGTCCCTGTCGGAGTCTGATGGATGAAAGCACCAATGTAACGAATACTACAATCTCAAAGTATATTGATAAGAACTAAAGGAATATTATAATTACTAGTAGCCGAAACAACTCTCAAATTTCAGGCTAACAATAGAAATACTAAATATAAGATAGTTGTGGATATAGGAGAAGATACACATATAGAAGAAGGGAGATGAGAAGCTTAGACCCTTAAGTACGATGGGTTATTTTTAGAGGTATGCAACTATATATATAATGACATACACAAAGATTCACTTTCTTTTTGGTTTCTCACTCAGTATTTCACCATCTGCTTTGAGATTCGACTGATCTAAATTCGCGCTAGAAAACCCCACTTTAAAATGTAGTGCTTCTATAGCTATTAAAAGCGATTTCATTCTCATAACTCGAATATGTAACCTTATATTAAAAATATAAAATGATACTTACCGCCCACCACGGACCTTTTGGGAGCACACGTTGTCTTTATGTTAACCTTGTTTATATGTTTTACCTTTTCTCTTTTTTTTATTTTTTTTAAAAGCAAGTTTTAGCCATAGAGAGGAAGAGGGGGCTGTCTAACATCAACATGTGATATGGTGGCCCCAATAAAACATGAAAATAGTAGTAATATATATACTAGCTGAGAAATTAAAAAAAGGAGCAGCTAGCTGAAAGATTAAGCCATGGAATAAATGCAAGTTTGAAAAGCTCATGCATGCAGGCAAATGTTGGGACTAATATAATATTAAAAGTTACACTAAGCTCCTGTGTCTATTTCTTTCTGTGTATTTATTGCTTAGTTGGCCATGCATGGCTATGTCATTGTCTTGGACACCTTTTTATGATGACATATGCCATCTCTCTTCTATTATTCATTTGTTTTTTCTTCTATTTCTTTAACTTTTTTTTTTTCAGTTTGGAACATATGGTGAACAGATGCATGCACAGCCACCTCTGAATTTATTTACATTCTCACCGCATGTTTTCTTGATGTTTCGACTTAAAGTCACCGCTCCCTTGGATACTTTCCTCCTTGCACAGTTTTCTTGCCCAAATGACCTTCTGATCCATTTTCTAATTAAGTTTTAAGGTTATTTTTGTTTTTGTATGTGGATCGTCAGTAATTAGTTTACATTTCGGTAATTTTAGATTTTACATTTGAATTTTATGACTAGAACAACTTTTTTTTTTAAAATACTGTAACATTGTACTTAAGGAAACTCTTTTGCTTCCGAATAAACATTTAGTCCCTCCATTTAAAAAATATTTAAAAAATTAAGGGGTTTTTAGTAAGAGAATGAAAGATTTTTATGATTAAAAGGACAGATAAAAGGTGGTACAATCACAATGCTTTTATGATTAAAAATATTTAAAGTATATTAAAGGTTTAGAGTCATAATAAAAGTTGTTTGACTCCTCAAATAATATCGTGTAAAATAGAACAGAGTGAGTAGTAGTATTTAATGGGAAATGAAAAACCTATAATGAGCTACTATAAGAATACTATCTTGATGTAAACATTATTTTATCCGAAACATTCCGCAACCTAAATCAGATTCATATTTTAATTTACACATGATATTACATTTAGCCACGTTAAATTTTATTTGCAAATTATAATTTTTTTCTACACGATTTATTTTACATACAATGTAATCAAAATTAAAGCTCCATTTGTAGGGGATAAATTCTAAAGAATACTCTTGTCAAATTGATTCCTGGCCCATTATATTTTGTACTACTAGATATTCAGATAGCAAATAGATTCAGTAGGACTTAAAGATATTAATATTGACGTTTTTGTGTGGTGAACTGATATATATCATGCAATCAAATCAATCAGATTTTCATCACACACACACACACAAAAAAAAATCGATCAGATTTGGCCTCAGTATGGTCTCTCAATGACTAACCCCACTATCAGTATGGCCTTAGGCCTAAGGGGCCATTGCTTACATATCATATAAGTACTATTTATAGATAAATCATCAGTAACAAGTGGGTTAATGACAATAACTCTTTAAGTTTCAGGTTAATGACAGATAACTGATAACTCTCTAACGATATCCGAAAACGAAAATTTTGGAAGCACTTTCATTAGGTAAATTTCGTAAATAATCACACAAGTATGGTTTTTTGGCCAAAGTTTTTATAACAGATATACTAACACAAAAGTCACAACGTCAAAATTTCAAACCTTCCGATGCATTGATTCTTTATTTACTCGGCATTTTAACGTTAAAATAGCCGGGGTAGTTTTCGGACTGGTCATTTAAAAATAGCCAGTGTTTGTCAAATTATTGAAAAATAACCATTATTTTGCTGCAACAGAGATCGGTCGAGCATAATATACTGAAGTTCGGTGCATCTTTGTATAAACTTCCAGCATATTATGCTGGAACTCCAACACGCGGAAAGTTCCAGCATAATATACTGGAGATTCGAGCACCTATGTATGAACTTCCAGCATAATATACTGGACCAGTATACTTTGCTGGAACTCCAGTATATTATACTGGAGTTCCAATATACTTTGCTGGAACTCCAGTATAATTACTGGAGTTCCAGCAAAGTATATTTATACTGGAGTTCAAGTATATTATACTGAAATTCCAGTATATTATGTTGGAGTATTTTTCCGAATTTTGAACAGTGTTTTCGTTCAAATTTATCTTTACATGAAAAGTGGCTAAATTTCGATTACTTTTGAAATTGTGGCTATTTTTGAATGACCACTTGTAAATCTGGATATTTTTGAATTTTTCCCATTTTAACCTGTTTTTTTAATCTAATAAATACCTACCCAATTTAAAAAGGAGTCGATCCAACCCTTGTTGAAATTTGGACTTACGTTAATTGTTTACAACCTGAAAGAATAGTGACGTGACCCAAGTGGTGGATAAATAAAATACCTAATATTAAATATTGTATATGTGGATAAGTGAGACCCAATAACAATTGGCCTGTGATGGGTAAACACTCTTTATAAATAAAAGTTGTTAGGATCGGTAAATCGGGTAGTGCGGAATTTAGCAAAACAATATTATAATGACAATAATAAAGACAATGCAAGTTGATAATAACGGCAATTAAAGAAGATAAAGAAGACACAAATTTAACGTGGTTCGGTCAAGGTGACCTACGTCCACAAGCGGAGAGGAGCAATTTCACTATACCAATAAGAGCACAAAAGAGAGTACAAAATTAGAGTAAATACTCTAATTAGTCCCAAATACCCCAAGAGAATAACCTCACAAGATCACTCCAAATAAAGGGTTCACACAAGTGTTTCCCATCACTCACTCTCTTACAATATACTCTATAATGAAATAGAGGAGGAGAAAGAAAGAAAAGAGTGAAAAGCTCTTGAATTTGTGTGTTTGCAAATGAGGAGAAGCTCCTCTATTTATAGCAAGAAATCCTTGACCTAATAGTGGATATTATGTCATGGCAAATGTCATGATAATTTGGCCATATTACAGAGGTCAACCCCCTTTCCCTAACGATTAGAAAACCATAGCGTATTCTGTCTCTTGAATTGTGGAAGTTGGTCTCAGGCTTCATCGTCGGTTGTTGTCGCTGCTGAATCGATATTGTTGAATGGTACGCTTTCTTAAACTCTGACTCTAGATTGATTGCATAATTATGTTTTAATCTCTGCTATGATTGCGGCTTAATTATCTTACCGTTGGTATCAGGGCACTATAGTTTGGGATCAAGATCAATTGTTCTTATGGGTTAGAAAGCCGTAGTCTCATGTCTTTGAAGTCTCAATGTTGTTTTATCTCTTGTATTGGTCCTTTTACCAATGAAATCACAATACTTTCCGCTGAAATATTATTGATTTGCTTGGAGCCAATCCAAAAGAGAAAAAAAAAGAAACCGGTTAGGTTTTGAGGCTATCGGCATTGCTTGGCTATTGAAGTAGTTAATGGCGGTGGTTGTACAATGGTTTCCAACACCACTGGTTTTACACAATAGTTGAGCAAGAAAGAAATTCGTCGTCGGTTAATTTAATACAAATAGCGGCGCATGGCGATGGGCTTCACTGTTTAAAGAAAGCACTGTCTTAACCTAATATTTTGAGATGACTTGACTTTGTCTTTTGGTGTATCTAGTTGATATTTTTTTATTCTGTCAAGTTCCTGGGGCCACAATCCCTGTAGAATATTCTCTTGCCAACATTCTGAATTACATTTTTCTTGTGGTAGTAAAAGGACCTTGAAAGTAAACAACAATAACACCCCACTAAAATTCTACTAATAGGGTTTGAGGAGGGTAGTATGTACGCAGACCTTATCCCTACCCCGAAGGAGTAGAGAGGCTATTTCCGAAAGACCTCGGCTCAAAAAAAATAAAAAGACAAAAGGACAAAAAGGAGACAATATTAGTATCACAACAGCAACCATAGGAAAAATAGGAATACCATGAAATCCAGAAGAAAGATGCAAAGCGAAGGGAGACAATATTAGTATCACCATAACAATCATAAGAAAAATAGGAACACCATGAAATCTAGAAGAAAGATGCAAAGCAAAAGCGATAACTAGTAAATAGGACATGTAGTGAAAAGTGAAATAGTAAGACACAACATTACCACTAGCTATCTTAGACAAAAACCCTACATGGCTAGTCCCACAATGGTACGAAGTAAGGCACAACTCAACTACCTCCTAACCTACAACCCTAATACTCGACCTCCACATCTTCCTATCAAGTGTCATGTCCTCGGAAATCTGGAGCCTCGCCATATCCTACCTGATCACCTCTCCCCAATACTTCTTAGGCCACCATCTACATGTTCTCGTGCCCTCCACAACCAGCCGCTCACACCTCCGTACCGGAGCATCTGGGCTTCTCCTCTGAACATGTCCGAACCATCTAAACCTCGCTTCCTGCATCTTGTCATCAATGGGAGTCACGTGCACCTTCTCCCGAATATCATCATTCCTAATCTTATCTACCCTAGTGTGCCCGCATATCTACCTCAACATCCTCATTTCTGCTACTTTCATCTTCTGGATATGTGAGTTTTTAACGGGCCAACACTCAGCCCCATACATCATGACCGGTCTAACCACCGCTTTATAGAACTTACCTTTGAGTATCGGTGGCACTCTCTTGTCACACAGAACTCCAGATGCTAACCTCCACTTCATCCATCCTACCCCAATACAGTGTATGATATCCTCTTCGATCTCCCCTCCCCCCTGGATAACCAAACCAAGGTACTTGAAGCTGCCTCTACTCGGGATGACCTGCGAATCAAGCCTCACATCCACGCCCACTTCCCCTGGCTCAGCGCTGAACTTACACTCCAGGTATTCCGTCTTTGTCCTACTCAGCTTGAAACCCTTAGACTCAAGAGCCTGTCTTCACACCTCCAGCCTCTCGTTAACACCGGCTTGCGACTCATCAATCAGAACTATATCATCGGCGAATAGCATGCACCATGGCACATCCCCTTGAATATGGTGTGTTAACGCGTCCATCACCAGGGCGAATAAGAACGGACTGAGCGCAGAACCTTGGTGTAACCCCATTACAATCGAAAAATGCCCAGATTCGCCTCCTACTATCCTAACCCGAATCTTAGCCCCATCATACATGTTCTTAATCGCCATAATGTAGGGAATCGACACATCTTTTGCCTCCAGGCATCTCCAGAGAACTTCTCTAGGAACCTTGTCATATGCTTTCTCTAGGTCAATATATACCATGTGCAGATCCTTCTTCCTCTCTCTGTACAGTTCCACCAACCTTCTAACAAGGTGTATAGCTTTTGTAGTCGAACGACCCGGTATGAACCCGAACTGGTTGCCGAATACAGACACTGTCATCCTCACCCTCGCTTCCACCACCCTTTCCCACACTTTCATGGTATGACTCAGTAATTTAATACCCATATAATTGTTACAACTCTGGATATCACCTTTGTTCTTATACAATGGAACCACCGTACTCCACCTCCACTCATCCGGCATCCTCTTCGCCTTAAAAATAATATTAAACAACCTAGTCAACCACTCTAAACCTGTTCTCCCCACACACTTCCAAAATTCAACCGGAATCTCATCTGGCCCGGTCGCTCTGCCCCTACTCATCTTACGCATAGCTCCCATGACCTCCTCAACCTCGATACGCCTGTAGTACTCAAAGTCACGGTGACTCTCGGAATGCTCCAATTCGCCTAACACAATATCCCGATCCCCTTCTTCATTCAGAAGTTTATGAAAGTAAGTCTGCCATCTCCTCTTAATCTGGGCATCTTCCATCAATACTCTACCATCTTCGTCCTTGATGCATCTCACTTGGTCCAAATCCCGAGCCTTCCTCTCTCTCAACTTGGCCAGCCGGAATAATCTCTTCTCCCCATATTTTTTCCCTAATTCCTCGTACATACGACCATAAGTCGCAGTCTTAGCCTCCGTGACTGCCAGCTTAGCCTCCTTCCTAGCTGCCTTATACCTCTCCATGCACACTCGCCTTTACTCCTCACCTATGCTCCCCACTAACTTCAGGTACGCCGCCTTCTTTATTTTTACTTTACCTTGGACCACTTCATTCCACCACCAGTCTCCTTTGTGCCCACCAGAGACGCCCGTCGAGACTCCTAACACCTTTCTCGCAGCCTCTCTAAAAGGACCTTGAAAGTGCTTAGTTAAAATTGATTTAGCACTTACGTGATATTATGATTTTTGTCCTTTTATAACTTGTTTGTTAACGTTGTAAGCGTTAATAATAGAATTATGAAACTTTTCTTGATTTTGTTAGAGAATTAAATTAGTAAATACTAAAAGATTTAATCATATATAGGCTCTATTTTAATTTTATATGTATATAATATTATTATAAATAAGAATTTATGATTAATAAATAGTTTTCACCAAAGTGGTCTATTTATTTGGAGTCATTGAAAATTCTTAAATCTTTATACATGTAAAATAATATTATACATGGATTGAGAATTATGATTAATAGAAAGTTTCCACCAAAGTAGTCTGTTTATTTGAGTCATTGAAATATTCTCAATGCACCATGTCTAAATTGTCCTTTATAAGTGTACACTAGTGTTGGGGATTTTCCTTTTGATACTAGTGACCCTAAATTAATTTATGAGATAAGATATTATATTTCAACCCAAAGGATGATGCCTAATATCTTGGATTCTCATATATGTAAAATAAAATAAAAAGATAAGGATAATTTGTTGTAAGATGAGGTTTTGTGTCTCTTACCTAAAGGAAGGACACAATGTATGCCTTGTACTTTCGGATAATAGGGGAGAAAGTTTGTATCTCTTGCCTAAAACTCCTTGATTTTTAAAAGGGGAGACAATTGCATCTTTCACCCAAAGGAGGGCTGTAATGGATGTTTTTGACTCTTTTGATTTATATACTACCCATAATTTTATCTAATTTTTGTGTTGTGTGCTTATACAGTTGTTAATAACACGACTACTCAGTTGAATTCTATTGAAACTCTGACTAGTAGCAACTACAAGAAGTGGAAACATGATGTTGAAATAGTGTTAGGTTTGATGGACCTGGACTTTGCATTGACTGAACAGAAACCTGCTGAACCTACAACTACTAGCACTGCTGATGAAAAGGCTAAGTATGAGAAATGAATAAAGGCTAACAAATTGAGCCTTATGATCATGAAGAGATCCATTTCTGATCACATAAAAGGTGCAATTAAGGATAATGGAAATGCAAAGGATTTCTTGAGTGCCATTGGACAGAAATTCCTAGAATCTGATAAAGCTGAGATATGTATCCTGATTGATTCCATGTCTACCATAAAGTATGACCTTGTAGGTAGTGTTCGTGATCATATTATGAAATTGGTTAACATTGCTACCAAACTGAATAATTTAGATGTAACCATTACCGATGATTTTCTTGTTCACTAATCTCTAAGGTCCCTCCCTGAGCAGTTTAACCAGCTTAAGACAACCTATAATGCACAAAAAAGATAAGTGGAGTATTGATGAGCTTATTACTGTTTGTGTGGTAGAGGAAGGAAGGATCCAAAAGGAGAAAGTTGAGGGTGCAGTGAACCTTGTTAGTTCATCTAGAACAACTTATTATCCCTCTTATAAAAGAAAAGGTGGACCCAAATTTTATAAAAAGAAACATGGTAAGTCTCGTCATCCAAGTGGTAATAGTGGTCACACTAATAAGCTTGGTGTTAACCAAGGTCAGTCTCATAATCCTCTTGGTCCTCAAACTATAATTAAGAAAGAAATCAAGTGTTGGGATTGTAAACAAGTAGGTCATAAGAAAGCTTGATGTCCTCTGAAAAAGAAATAAGGTAATCTTTTGGCTTTTGTCTGCCTGAAAACTAGTCTTGTTCATATTCCTTTAATTTCTGGTGGTTGGATAGTGGTGCAACTACTCATGTAACCAATGACTTGTAGGATCTAGTAAGCAGACAGAAGCCAAAAGAGGATGAAGCCAGTGTTGTATGGGGCAATGAACTCAAAGCAAAAGCAGAGTTTATAGGGACATCTGTTTTACCTTTTGAAAATAATTCTAGTATTCATTTAGAAAATATTATTTTTGTACCGTCTATGAGACGAAAATTAGTTTCAGTTTCACTTTTGGACAAAGCTGGTTATTCATTTCAACAAAATGATGGTATTATTAAAATTTTCTATGATTCACATGTTGTTGCTGATGGTCTTTTAAGTGATGGTCTATATCGCTTGAATGTGTTGAATAAAATTTTTTCTGCAATGCATGTTGAAAATATTACCCACAAAAGGTCTGCTATGAGTAAAACGTCTTACCTGTTATTGCATAGGCGTCTTGGTCATATTTCTAAAGAAAGAATTGAGCGATTGGTAAAGGAAAATATTTTGGCTGTTCTTGATCCAAAAGATTTTGAAACTTGTGTGGATTGTGTTAAGGGTAAAATGGACAAGGTTAAGAGAAAGAGTTCCACTAGGAGCTTTGAACTCTTAGAATTTATTCATACTGATATTAGTGGACCTTATGTACCTACTTTGACCAATCATAAGTATTTTTATTACTTTTATTGATGACTTTTCAAGATACTATTATATATATCTTTTAAAAGAAAAATTTGAAGCACTTGATAAGTTTAAAATTTACAAGACTAAAGTTGAAAAACAGCTTGGGAAGTCCATTAAGATCGTGAGGTCTGACCGTGGGGGTGAGTACTATGGAAAATATGATGAGTCTGGTCAATGTATGGGACCTTTTGCTTTAGTTTTGCAAGAATGCAGGATAGTAGCACAATATACCATGCCAGGTACTCGAGCAGAATGGTGTAGCTGAAAGACGAAATCGTACTCTCATGAATATGGTGAGAAGTATGATGTCAAGGACTAACCTACCTAAGTCTCTTTGGGGTGAAGCCTTAAAAACAGCTAGCTATATGCTAGATAGAGTTCCTACAAAATCTGTCTTGAAAACTCCCTTTGAACTATGGACAACCCGAAAACCTAGCTTGAATCATTTTCACTGTCACGACCCAAAATCCACTAAAGGTCGTGATGGCGCCTAACACCGCAGTCAGGCAAGCCAATGGTGATTGATCACTTAATTACTCATTTTAGTATTTTGAAATTATAATTTTTATTAATTAAATAATATGAAATAGAATTTATAGGGTGGATAATAATATTTACGTAAACTACAATAATGAACAATCCGTAGGAACCCCCAAAATCCGGTGTCACAAGTACATGAGTATTAACTAGGAAACATAATAAAATAGGTATACGGCTCGATCCATCATAATGTGAGTACTGGCGAGGGTCGAACGACACGAACCATAGATGTATCTATCCTGCCGAGGCAAACAGCCCGATCCCATTAGAATAAGAAGCTTTGACGGGTCTTTGACCCCACTCACGAACAGACGTGTGAGTTATAATTTTTTTGGGAAACCTTTCGATGAGAATGCATAGCGCGAGAGAAATTAGTAAGAGGAATACAATTGTTTCGCGGAAGCCCGTCGAATCTCTACAATAGCAAGTCTATCACTCTACACAAGTCTAGTCTCAAGTCGCAACGTAAAATAAAGGAATTTAAAAGGCAGGAGAACCCTCATATAGTACATCTATAACATAGTGTAAACCTAAATCTACCCGGATAATAACATGGATTTAGCTACGTATGAACTCTCATCACCTTGTGCGTACGTAGCCCCCGCAACAAGTAACACATATCAAATACATCACCTAGGGGGAATTTTTCCCTCACAGGTTAGACATGAGACTTACCGCGCTCCGAAGTTCCATAACCGACTCCAAGGCCTCTCTAACACCTCAAACCAAAGCTCGTCGATCCAAAACTATTCAAATAATGTGCAAATTAATCAAAATATACTCTAATGCCCATAATTTATCAATTTAAACGATTCTCAACTCCGCTCGAAAAGTCATTAAAGTCAACCCTCGGCCCCGCGTGCCCGGATTTTGAAATTTTTTGAAGATAAACCTTACCTATAACACCACGAACTCAAATATATAATTTATTCCTAATTCCATATCCAATTTTGTGGTCAAAAATCCAAAAATACCAAATTCTAGATTTTCTACCTATAATCCCAAATTTCCACTAATTTTCATGTTTAAATCCATATATAAATCATGTATTAAACTTGTAATAGGTGGGAATCACTTACTTTGTGTTGCTTAATGAAAATCCCCCCTTGAAGCTCTCCAAAATCGCCCCAACCAAGCAAAACTGAGAGAAAATGGGCCAAATCCCGTGTTTAAAAGAACCCTTCTGCCCAGACGACCTCTCGCATCTACAGAAAAGCAGCCGCTTCTGCGACTCCGCTTATGCGCAAAATTCCTCGCTCCTGCGGAAGCCCACTGTCAGCAGCCTATCGCACCTGCGAAAATTCTTCCGCTCTTGCGCAATCGCGGGTGTGACACAGCCTAGCGCATCTGCGCAAATTCCCAAACCTGCGGCACTGGCCTCGCTTCTGTGCACACGCAGGTGCGCTACTCGCCTCCACTTCTGCGAGGTCGCTTCTGTGACCAAACTTCCGCAGAAGCGGTTGCACCAGCATCAGAAATTCCTCAGCAACTCCATAAAGGCTCAAATCGATCTGAATCCCGTCCGAAACTCGCCCGAGGCCCCTGGGACCCCGTCCAATCATACCAACCAGTCCTAATACCTGACACGATCCTGTTCGATCCCTCAAATCACATCAGACAACATAAAAACTATGAATCGATGACTAAAATCCTTCTTAAAACTTTTTCAAACTCCCAAACTTCGACGAGCGCATCCGAACCATACCAAAACATTCTGGAATGACGTGAAACTTTGCGTACAAGTCATGAATCACAATACGAACCCATTCCAAGGCTCATAATCCCAAACAGACATCGATAACACCAAAACCTACTTCAAACCAAAACTTAGGAAATTCTTAAGCCTTCAAAATGCCAACCTTCCAAAATAAGCGCCGAAATGCTCCCAGGTGATCCGATACTCAGTCCGAACATACAGCCAAGTCCGAAATCACCTTGCAAACCTATTGGAACCTTCAAATCCTAATTCTGAGGTCGTTTACCCAAAAAGTCAAACCATAGCCAATTCTTCCAATTTAAACCTTCCGAAATTAAAAGTTTCTTTCCAAATCAACTCTGAACTTCCCAAAGTTCAATTCCAACCACACATACAAGTCATAATACCTGAAGTGAAGCTACTCAAGGCCTCAAACTGCTAAACGACACGCTATAGTTCAAAATGACCGGTCGGGTTGTTATATTCATATTCGGGGATGTCTCGCTGAAGTTCGTGTTTATTCACCCATAGAAAAGAAAATTGATCCTAAAACTACCAGTTATTTCTTTATAAGCTATCCTAATCACTCTAAGGGTTTTAGATTTTTCTGTCCTAGGTGTGGCACTAGAATTGTTGAGTCTATTAATGCAAAATTTCTTGAGCATGATGTTTGTGATTATGAACGATTGTTCATGTGGTAAGGAAATTGTAATGAAAGAGAAGGAAGTCATTGTCCATGTACCTGTTGTACATGAAAAGGTGGTAAACCAACCTATTCATGAGGGGGAGAATTAAGGGAACAACGACGCAGATCCCATAGTTCCTGAGGGAGAACTAAGAAAGAAGGTCTGCTATCTCTGATGATTTTATTATGTATGTGACTGAAAATTTTAGTGATACGGGAGAGCTGACAGATCCTTTATCATATGCTCAAGCAATTTCCTCTCAATTTATTGATAAATGGCGTGAGGCAATGAAAGATGAAATGTGCTCCATGGAACACAATAGAGTGTGGGAGTTAGTTGAATTGCCTATAGGTTTTAGGCCTACTGGTTGCAAATGGTTACTTAAAATCAAAAGAGACTCCAATGGAAACATAGACTGTTATAAAGCAAGGTTAGTTTCTAAGGGTTACACTCAAAAAGAAGGTATTGATTATAGAGAAATATTTTCCCCTGTTTCATCTAAGGATGCATTTAGAATCGTGATGGCTCTTGTGGATCATTTTGATTTAGAGTTGCACCAGATGGATGTTAAAACTGCTTTCCTAAATGGGAGTCTGCTTGAAAAAGTTTACATGGTTCAACCTGAAAGGTTTAAAGAAGTTGGTAAAGAATATCTAGTGTGCAAGCTTAACAAATCCATATCTTGGCTTAAACAAGCCTCCAAGCGGTGGTACTTGAAATTCGATGAAATTATTATAAAATTTGAATTTGTGGAAAATAAGCTTGATGAATGTGTTTATCTCAAAATAGCTAATGGCAATTTTATTGTTATGATTCTCTATGTTGATGATATTCTGCTTGCCACAAATGATTTGGACTTGATGAATAAGACCAAATAATTTTTGTCTAGGTCTTTTGATATGAAAGATCTTGGTGAAGCCTCTTTTGTTCTTGGGATAGAAATTAAAAGGGATAGGTCTTATGGTTTGCTAGGTTCACCACAACGTACCTAGATTGAGAGTGTTCTTAAAACTTTTGTGTCACGACCCAAAACTTAGCCTGTTGTGGTGGCGCCTAACGTGGTACTAGGCAAGCTGACACCTCAAAACATTTCTAACACTTTTAAATGAAAAATAAAATAACACATGTTTAAATAAATTAAACTCTCATAAACTGGATAGAAACTCAAAATTCAATACGGATGTTCCCAAAACCAGGGTGTCACTGAGTACATGAGCGTCTATACAACACAAGTCTGAAAATATTGTTTATGAAAAACCGAAACAAAATACATAAAGCTGAAAGATAGGGAGGGAGAGTCAAGGTCTGCGAACGCCGGGCAATTACCTCGAAATCTCCGGATGATCAAGCTTCTCAGATAATCAACACCCACTATGGCCGGTAACACCTGGATTTACACACGAAGAGCAGGCGTAGCGTGAGTACAACCAACTCACTAAGTAACAAGACTAACTATTGGGCTGAAAGTAGTGACGAGCTCACCAGTTATAGTTCAATATAGAATTACAGTACAGAAATGTAGGCATGTTTTCAAGTTCAACAGATAAAACTCAAACAAGTAAAATAGATAAACTCTGAATGATATGATGGATATAACATTTCTATATATACATGTCATTGTACATGTTGTATATGGTATACTACAATGGAAGCCTCGCATACTCGCACTCTCAGAGTACTCAATCACTCAGTACAGTACGGGGCATGTCTAGCACAGGGAAGATCTACCCCTCAATATAAATGTATAGGGAAACTTTTCCCAGGGAACTACATCCCAAATATAGTATCCACTATGCTCACTGTAGGGGTACAGACTCCGGAGGGGATCCTTCAGTCCAAGCGCTTTAATAAGCCAGGTAAGGGTATAAATAAATAAAAATATATTGTGACGTGCAGCCCGATCCTTTAATATATTCACAATCAAGACCTCTGCCTCACTCAGTCATCAATCTCTCCAGTCTCTCGGGCTCTCAATAATCATGATAAACAGCCCAAATCACGATGATATTATGCATCAATAAAGAACAACAGAGACTGAGATATAATATGCGAGCAAAAATTGTGACTGAGTACATAGTGACAATTTAACAGATAATTCAACATGTAACACGACCTCTGGGGTCCTTACAGTATAAACACATAGACTAATCATGATTTCTAACATGATTCGTAGTTCAATTTCTATAACACATGGAGAATATACGGATACCAACAGATTATACAACTATATGGTTCCATGGAATTGACCAAGTCACAATTACTATGATGCACGCCCACACTCCCGTCATCTAGCATGTGCATCACCTCAATACCAATCATATGACACAAAATTCGGGGTTTCATACCCTCAGAACCAAGTTTAGAACTGTTACTTACCTCAAACCATGCAAGTCTTTACTCCAACATGCCCTTACCTCGCGAATCGACCTCCAAATGCCTCGAATCTAGCCACAAACAGTTCGATACAATCAACACGGGCTAAAGGAATAAATTCCATAAGAAAATACTAAGTTATTAATCAAAAGTCAAAAGTCGACTCAAAAGCGGGTCCCCTGGGCCCACATCTTAGAATTCAATAAAAGTCACAAAATCCGGAATCTTATTCAATCACGAGTCTAACCATACCAAATTTACCAAAATTCAACACCAAATCGACACCCAAATCCCCAATTTAAACTCTCCAAATCCCCAGACTCAACTCCAAAAATTACACCTAAAAACCACACAATCTAGGTGGGGAATTCAATGGGGGGGAAATTATTGAATAAATTTAACCACAAGTGACTAACCTCAAGAAACCCCTCGAAAATCCTCACAAAAATCGCCAAATCCCGAGCTTGAAATGTCCAAAATGAAGAAAATCTCGGAAACCCTCGAATTTAACCACTGCCCAGTGCTTTCGCACCTGCGGGCCAAATATTCGCACCTGCGAAATCGCTTTTGCGATAGAATTTCCACTTCTGCGGAAGCCACATAAGTCCACAGGGTCCGCACCTGCGCTCCAGGTTCCGCACATGTGCTCCAGGTTCTGCACCTGCGAAAGCACTTCTGCGGCCCATGATCCGCTTTTGCGAAGACAGCCTACGCTCCCCTTCTCTGCATCTGCAGAGCCTTGCTCGCACATGCAGATGACCCCTCGCACCTGCTTCCTACCCCAGGCCAGCCCAGCTCTGAACCTGCACAAAATAAGCTGCACTTGCGGCCAAGACCCTCAATGGTGCGATCACACGAGAAGGCTCCCAGCTTCAACAATGCTCTAAGTCTCATTTTCGATCCGTTAACCATCCGAAATCAATCGGAGCCTCGCGAGACCTCAATCAAACATACCAACAAGTTTCAAAATACGATACGAACTTAGTCGAGCCCTCAAATCACATCAAACAACATCAAAATCACGAATCACACCCCAATTCAAGCATATTGAAACTAAGGAATTCCAACTTCTATAAACGACGCCGAAACCTATCAAATCACGCCTGATTGACCTCAAATTTTGTACACAAGTCACAAATGATACCACGGAGCTACTCTAATTCTCGGAACTCCATTTCGAGCCCGGTATCTATAAAGTTCACTCTCGGTCAAATCTCTAAATTTTCAACTTTCGCCATTTCAGGCTTAATTCAACTACGGACTCCCAATTCACAATCGGGACACACTCCTAATTCCAAAATCACCCAACGGAGCTAACGAAACCATTAAAACTCTATTCCGGAGCCGTTTACACATAAGTCAATATCTGGTCAACCTTTTCAACTTACGCTTTCAACCTTGAGACTAAGTGTCTCAACTCATTTCGAAACCTCTCCGGACCCGAACCAACTACCCCGACAAGTCACATAGCAGCTATAAAGCATAGAATTAGCAGTAAATGGGGGAACGGGGCTATAACTCTCAAAATAACTGATCGGATCATTAGATTTTGATATGCAAGATTGCAAATCTGGTGTTGTACCTGTTGTAAAAGGAGACAAACTTAGCAAGGTTCAATGTTCGAAAAATGATGTTGAAAAGAGAACTATGAGAGATGTGTCATATGCAAGTATTGTTGGTTGTTTGATGTACATACTGGTTTGTACAATGCCTGATATATCATTTGCTATTAATATATTGAGAAGATTTTCTTCTAATCCTGGGTGGGCACATTGCGTGGCTGCAAAGAAAGTGATGAGATATCTACAACGCACCAAAGACTTCATGCTTGTGTACAAAAAAGTTGATAATCTGGATCTACTGGTATATTCATATTCTGATTTTGCAGCTTATCAAGACACTATGAAATCAACTTCTAGGTATATTTTTATATTGGCTGGAGGTGCTATTTCTTGGAAAAGTGAGAAACGGAGCATCACTGCTACATCCACAATGAAAGCTGAGTTTATTGCTTGTTTTGAGACTGATTCACATGCTGTCTCGATGAAGAATTTTCTTATTAAATTGTAAATTGTAAATTTTATATCTAAGTCGGTGACTATTTTCTGTGACAACAGTGCAACTGTGTTTTTCTCTAAGAATAACAAGAGAACAAGAGACTCTAAGCATGTTAACCTTAAGTCTCTTAAGGTTAGAGACATGGTAAAAAAAGGTGATATATGTGTTGAGAACATTAATACCAAATCTATGTTGGCTGATCCTTTGACTAAAGGTCTTAGGCCTGTAGTGTTTAATGAACATGCTCAAATATGGGTATTTTAAAGTCTTTTGATATGCTTTAGTGAGTGGGAGCTACTTTATAATTACTAACTGAGATATTGCTTTTAATAAATTCTATCTTTATGCAAGCTTGTGTTAATTTATATTTATTATGCTTATTGATTAACATAATAATTTATTTATTCTTTTATTTCCAATTGGATATTACATAAACTCATGATATCTTTGAGTTTTGTTGCTTGTTGCCTTAATTACCCCGGGTAAGGCACAAGGGAAACCTCCTGAGGTGATATGATTTTAATGTCACTTTAAGGCTTCTGCGGTGATATGGTTATTATATCACTTGGAGGATTATATCTTTCTAAGAGGTGTGGTTCTGTTCGCTTTGATTAGAAAGATAATATGCTTAGCACACATGTTTGATACATGTTGATGGAAACTCTAGCACATGTGATCATAGATAGAACTCATACTTTGAAATGGTATGATGCCTGCTACGATTCATTCTTAGTGTTCTCCATTGAGACTGGATGGATTGTTATATGGGTCATTCTATCCTTGGCTATGTGAGTAATGTGGCCACTATAGAGTTTAAAATCTTTTTTAAAATGTTTTTCTCCAAACTCAAAAGTTTTAAAATTATTTTCTTGTCCTCAATTAACGTTGGTGTCCAAGTGGGAGAATGTTGGAATTTGGACTTATGTTAATTGTTTATAGCCTGAAAGGATAGTGACGTGACCCAAATGATGGATAAATAAAAGGCCTAATATTAAATACTATGTGTGTGGATAAGTGAGGCCCAATAACAATTGGCCTGTGATGGGTAGACACTTATTATAAATAGAGGCCACCCCCCTTTCCCTAGCTGTTAGAAAACCCTAGCGTATTCTGCCTCTTGAATACGTGGTAAAGGTAGACGCCACATCGGTCAAGTTCTCCGGGCTGTGACAAGGCGTAGCTAGTGGATTGTGAAAGTTGGTCTCAGGCTTCATCGCCGGTTGTTGTCGCTGCTGAATCGATGGAGTTGAACTGTACGCTTTTTTAAATTCTGACTCTAAATTGTTTGCATAATTGTGTCTTAATCTCTGCTATGGCTGCGAATTAATCATCTTACAATCCTACCCAAAACTCATCTGCAGAAATTAAACTATAAAAGAAACAAACCCAACCCTTCCAACAAAATGCATTAATGAAATTAATTAAAAAGAGACCAAATTTAATTGGTTAGAAAACATTTCTTTAAAAATAACAAGACTACGGCCATGCCCCGGAGTATATATTGAGTTGTCCTCCTATACCGCAATGAGAAACTAAAATTTGTGATCAAAATGCTCCACCCCAAACCATTTAACTTCTGCCTCAATTTGGATATTATTTTTATATTTTTTCAAATTAAAATATACATATTTGAAATTTACATAGATATTACTATAACTCATAATGAGAAACTATAAATTTGGTGTACAACTTTATCGGTGGAACGAAGACAATTCAACATACACTAGGATAAAAATCAAATTAAAAGAGGTTAATTTTTGTTACAAAATAAATATACGCGACTTTGGTGTGTGTGTGTGTGGGGGGGGGGGGGGGGGAAGGGGGGGAATGATAGTTGTGTGGCCTTTTAAATTTACCCCAGTTCCATTTACATCAATGAGAGAGGTGTATAATCTATTAAATTAAAGAATTAACTTAAATATCTTCGGCACTTTACTACATCTAATTTTTGTAGTTAAATGAACTATCATATAGTTTGCGGATTATCTATTGACATTCTTCATTTCTTTAGCAATATTTTATTTTTCTGATTAGCTACCTTTTTTCTGGATATTTTGAAGAAAAGTGAATAGCAATAAATTAGTGAAACAACAATCAGATAGGCCTATATTGGCACATGGAGTGTTTGTTAAGTTTTCTCATATTGGTATTGGACAAAGTGTCCTTTAGAAATGAGATCTTGTCCTCCCTTTTGGTTTGTGTTATACTACCTTCACTAAGACGCAAAGTTCAATTTCTTCAAACATTTTGTTTTCTTTTTACACAAATAATATCTTCATGCATTAGTTTAGTATCATTGCATACTACACCAGCTAATCGATATCTGTGATGGGTGTACGTGTAACATAAGTAAAATAATCAATAGGTTAAAATGTTGGGTTTAAGTTATATATACGTAAGTAAAATATTCAATAATAACAGTAACAACAACCCAGTGGATTCTCACAAATAGGATTTGGAGAGGGTAGGTGTATGCAGTCTTGCCCCTATCTTGGAATGTCAGAGAGACTATTTCTCATAAACCTTCAACTAAAGAAAAAATGAAAGAAGCAATTACAACAAGTAGTAACAATACAAGATAAATAAAATAATAAATATTGTATGCGATTAAAATCGGGCCCACCCAATTTTACTATTTGACCGAGACCGGGAGTTTGCATCGAAGGATGGTCTCGTAACGGAATAGGCCATATCACGAGGATAAGGTACCAAGTTCAGAATCGAGGTACCTGTCAAGATCGAGGCTAGTGGCAATCGAAGCCAAACAAGACCGACATCGAGCAAGATCGAAGATAGCATAATAACAGAAAGGCGAGATATCTGTGACTAGTCGAGGATCACGGCGTAAACCTCGGTGACTGGTCAAGGATCATGGCGTAAATCTCGGAACGGATCAAATCAGAAACTGTTAATTAGCTAATCATGAAAAAAAAATTTGTAATTAGAGTTATACCATAAGTAGAACTCCTCTACTATATAAAGGGGAGTATTATCCATTTGTAAGACACATTGTTCTCACGTAAAAAAGCAATACAATTTTCTTTCCTGTTGATACGATTGTTCATCAACTCGCTTTATTTTCAACTATTTTGGTATCAGTCAGTTCGAGGGTACCCTAGAGGGTTGAGTTCCATTTCAACATTGGTCCGCTTTATTTTATACTTCATTTCTGTTATTAATCTTCATATTTGTCTATCGGTATTAAGTGAAATCGCACATCCTTAGAACCTCATTATAAGTTTAATTGTTATCCAATTTTAAGGGTAAACAGTTTGGCGCCCACCGTGGGGCTAAGGATAATAGTGATTGCTTAATACTAATTTCGATAACACACATTGCTTTACGCTTGTTCTCGTAAGAATCTTTGTTTTCAGGACAAACATGTCAAACTGACAAGCAACACCTACACATGGCGACAACAGCCTCGGATTTCATGGGGAAAACGACAACATAGCCGCCCCAGGAATCGAGGTGCCTCAGGCCGACCTCGAGGGAGCACCAATTGCAAATACCGTCGATGTCAGTTCACATGTCGCCCTAAATGCAAATTTGGGTATTGAGCCCGAAGGTAGTATACGCAGGGAAGTTCGATCATGTGGTCGAGGTACGCAGGGCGGAGAAGATGGTGGAGTGAGCCTCCAATTGATATTCAAGATGTTACAGGCTCAACAGGCCGCTGTAACACAACTACGAAATCAATACCGGACACCGAGTAGGATCGAACCAGAAGTCATTCAAAGGACCGAGCCTGTGCCGGAAAGGTCGAATGCCAACGAATTGGGGACTGACCCCCGCCATTATGAAAATGTTTGAGGAGCTCACTAAACGGATTGAATCGGGAGAAAAGAAAATCGAGGCAAATGACAAGAAAGTAGAGATGTACAACTCCTGGGTTGACCAAATACCGGGGGCATCGCCGATTCTAAAGGGTATGGATTCAAAGAAATTTGTACAAAATCCTTTCCCTCCAAGTGCGGTACCGAAACCCATTCCAAAAAAATTCCGAATGCCAGAAATTCCTAAGTACAATGGGACCACTGACCCTAATAAGCATGTCACTTCTTATACATGCGCAATAAAAGGGAATGACTTGGAAGACGATAAGATTGAATCTGTTTTACTGAAAATATTTGGAGAAACCTTGTCGAAAGGAACAATGATATGGTACCACAAGTTGCCCCCTAATTCCATTGATTCCTTCTCCGTGCTTGCAGACTCCTTCGTAAAGGCACATGCAGGAGCAATAAAGGTTGCGACTAGAAAATCGGACCTCTTCAAGGTGAAACAAAAAGACAACTAAATGTTGAGGGAATTCGTATCTCGATTTCAGATAGAACGTATAGAACTACCAGCGGTCACAGACGATTGGGCTGTTCAGGCCTTTACTCAAGGTTTGAACGAACCAAGTTCGGTGGTATCACGACAACTAAAGCAAAATTTAATTGAATATCTAGCAGTAACCTGGCCCGATGTAAATAATCGGTACCAGTCGAAGATCAGGGTCGAGGATGATCAATTGGGGACCCATTTCGATTCCGCTTATCCAAACAGGCCCATCGGCAGAACTCAAAGGGATATCGACAGAGAACCCCGGTTGAGCAGAGATCGGTATCTACCATACAACGCAAATCATAGAAACAGCGGCCCAGGATGCAATCCCATCCGAAATGATCGAAGGAATGATCGAAGACATAGCTCTCGAGGGCTCATAAGCAAACGTGGCTTCGATAAATATGCCAATCCCACAGAAGCACCACGATTGTCAGAATAGAACTTCAGCATCAACGCATCAGGTATTGTGTCAGCAATTGGGAGAATCAAAGATACTAGATGGCCCAGACCCCTACAAACCGATCTATCCCAAAGGAACCCAATCAAATATTCAAATACCATGGTACACATGGTCATAAAACCGAAGATTGCAGACAACTAAGAGAGGAGTTGGCCCATCTATTCAACGAGGGTCACCTTCGAGATTTTTTGAGCAACCAAGCCAAAAACCATGATCGTTGGAGGGGTCGATATTCCACAAGGGCCCGTGTTCAAACGCACTAAAGTATCAATCACCAGAGAAAAATGAACTCGAGACTATGTGCCAGAAGGCGCTTTATCATTCAATGATGAGGAAGCAGAAGGGATCTCACAGCCCCACAATGATGCTTTGGTAATCTCTATCCTTATGAATAAAATTTAGGTTAAACGTGTTTTAATTGATCCAGGAAGTTTAGCAAATATTATTTGATCGAGGTTCATGGAGCAACTCGGCCTACAAGATCAGACCGTACCCATAGCTCGGATTCTCAATGGCTTTAACATGGCAAGCGAAACAACTAAAGGTGAAATCATCCTACCAGTAAATGTAGCTGGAATTATGCAAGAAATAAAGTTCCATGTGATCGAAGGCGATATGAGATACAACGCACTGCTCGGAAGACCCTGGATTCAAAATATGAGGGCGGTCCCCTCAACCCTTCACCAAATGCTGAAGTTCCCAATACCGGATGGAGTAAAAATGGTGTATGGGGAACAACATGCTGCCAAAGAGATGTTCGCGGTCGACGAAGTGATACCGGTATCGGTGTTTTCGTCAACAAAAGGATCAGAGTCAAAAGGAAAAAAGGAAGCTAAATAGCAACCACAGCAGCTACCAGCCCCGACTCAATCGGAGAAGCAGGGAACGGATGAGGACGATGACTATTGGATCCCTCGATCCTTCATAATCCCCGAGGATTCCGACGCCACCAAATCAACGGTCGAGAAGCTAGATCAAGTCGTATTGATCGAGCATCTACCCGATCGAAAGGTATACCTAGGTACAGGGTTAACCCCCGAGCTCAGGGAAAAACTCATCAAATTTCTTATTAATAATATGGATTGTTTTCCTTGGTCCCATTTAGATATGGCAGGGATCCCTCCGGAAATTGCTACACATCGACTGAGCTTGGACCCGAAGTTCCTCCCGGTAAAACAAAAGAGAAGAACCAAGTCCGAGGTAAAACATGCATTCATCAAGGACGAGGTAACCAAACTTCTCAAAATAGGATCCATTCGGGAGGTAAAATATCCCGAATGGTTAGTAAACGTAGTCGTAGTCCCTAAAAAGGGAAATAAACTTAGAATGTGCGTAGACTATAAAGATTTAAACAAAGCATGTCCTAAAGACTCTTTTCCTCTGCCGAATATCGATCGCATGATCGATGCCACTGCCGACCACGAGATCCTTAGTTTTCTTGATGCCTACTCCGGATACAATCAAACACAAATGAACCTAGATGATCAGGAAAAGACTTTGTTCATCACTAAGTACGACACCTACTGTTATAATGTAATGCCGTTTGGACTAAAAAATGCTGGTGCCACTTATCAATGCTTACTAAATCGAATGTTCGAAGAACAAATAGGTAAGTCAATGGAAGTTTATATTTATGATATCCTAGTTAAGTCCCTACGAGCAGAGGACCATTTGAAACATTTGCAGGAGACCTTCGATATACTAAGAAAATACAACATGAAACTCAACCCGGAGAAATGTGCATTCGGGGTTGGCTCGGGCAAGTTCCTCGGCTTTATGGTATCAAATCGGGGTATCGAAATCAACCCCGATAAGATCAAGGTGATCGAAGACATCACAGTTGTGGATAATGTTAAGGCCGTACAAAGATTAACAGGGCACATAGCCGCCCTAGGCCGATTCATCTCGAGGTCTTCAGATAGAAGTTACAGGCTCTTCTCACTGCTCAAAAAGAACAACAATTTTGCATGGACCCCGGAATGCCAACAAGTATTGGAAGAACTAAATCGGTACCTCTCGAGCCCGCCACTGCTTCATACTCCGAAAGCGGACGAGCAACTATACTTGTACTTAGCAGTCTCAGAAATCGCAATAAGTGGGGTCCTAGTTCGAGAAGAGCAAGGTATGCAATTTCCTATTTATTATGTTAGTCGAACTCTAGGTGAGGTCGAGACCCGGTACCCATACTTAGAAAAATTAGTGCTTGCCTTAATAAGCACTTCTAGGAAATTAAAACCATATTTTCAGTGTCACCTGATCTGCGTAGTGAATACTTATCCTCTTCGTAATATTTTGCATAAGCCCGAACTTCCGAGCCGATTGGCCAAATGGTCGAGATCAGTGGGTACAATATCGTGTATCGACCCCGAATGGTCATCAAGTCTCAAATCTTAGCAGACTTCGTGGCCGACTTTACACCAACCCTCGTACCCGAGGTCTAAAAGGAAACCCTCGTACATCATCGGGGGTGTGTACTCTCTTCATAGACGGTGCTTCAAACGTGAAGGGGTTTGGGTTAAGCATCATTTTGAAGCCACCCACGGGTAATACAAGTAGACAAGCTATCAAAACTATCAAGTTAACTAACAATGAGGCCGAGTATGATGCCATGATTGCAGGTCTCGAGCTAGCTAAAGGTTTGGGAGCAGAAGTCATCGAGGCCAAATGTGACTCCTTGCTTGTGGTAAACCAAGTCAACAAAACCTTCAAGGTTTGAGAAGATCGAATGCAGAGATACTTGGACAAACTACATGTGACTCTACATCAGTTTAAAGAATGGACTCTACAACATATACCTCAAGAACAAAAATGCGAGGCCAATGCCCTTGCAAATTTGGGGTCATCAGTCAAAGACGGAGAGATTAGCTCGGGGACTGTCGTACAACTTTCAAGGTCAGTAATCGAAGAAGGCCATGCTGAAATCAACTCCACAAGTCCAACCTGGGATTGGAATAACAAATATATCGAATACCTAAAGAACGGGAAGCTTCCATCGGACCCTAGGGAATCGAGGACTCTACGTACGAAGGCCGCACGATTCACATTGGCCGAAGATGGAACACTGTATAGAAGGATGTTCGATGGACCATTGGCAATATGTTCGGGACCAGGAGATACCGACTACGTCCTATGAGAAATCCACGAGGGCACCTGTGGAAATCATTCCAGTGCCGAATCATTGGTTCACAAAGTCATCAGAGCAGGATACTATTGGGCCGATATGGAGAAGGATACAAAAGAGCTTGCTCGAAAGTGCGACAAATGTCAAAGATATGCGCCGATGATTCACCAGCACGGAGAGCAACTCCACTCAGTCTTATCCCCATGGCCATTCATGAAGTGGGGAATAGATATCGTCGGCCCTCTGCCATTGGCCCTAGATAAAGCTAAATTTATTTTGTTTATGACTAACTATTTCTCTAAGTGGGTTGAAGCACAGGCTTTCGAGAAAATTAGAGAGAAAGAAGTCATAGACTTTATCTGGGACCACATTATATGCCGATTCGGGATGCCTGCCAAGATCGTATGCGACAATGGAAAGTAATTCGTCGGTAGCAAAGTGACAAAATTTCTCGAAGATCAGAAAATAAAGAGGATAATGTCGACGCCATATCATCCTAGTGGGAACGGACAGGTTGAATCGACAAACAAAACCATCATTCAAAATCTAAAGAAAAAATTGAACGACGCTAAGGGAAAATAGAGAGAAATATTGCTCGAAGTCCTTTGGGCGTATCAAACGACGTCAAAATCCAGTACGGAGGCAACACTGTTTTCTTTAGTATACGACGCCGAAGCTCTAATCCCGGTTGAAGTCGGGGAACCCAGCGTCAGGTTTCGATATGCAACGGAAGAGTCAAATCACGAGGCTATGAATACAAGCCTCGAATTGATAGATGAAAAATGGGAAGCCGCCCTCGTTCGAATGGCCGCACAGAAACAGCGGATCGAAAGGTACTACAATCGAAGAGCCAATCTTTGACACTTCAAAATTGGGGACTTAGTTCTGAGAAAGGTCACCCTCAATACTCGAGACCCAAACGAAGGAAAACTTGGTCCGAACTGGGAGGGACCATACCAGGTCCTCGATATCATCGAAAAAGGAGCCTACAAACTTGGCATGGCGAACGGCGAACAATTACCAAACAAATGAAATATATCACTCCTCAAACGATATTACTGCTAAGGTATGACCTTCTCTATTTTCATTTATATTTTATACTAACCATTTACAGGTGTTTAATCGAAGACATCAAAGGATTCTTCAAACGTAGAGTCCTTAGGTCTGAAAGCACACGTTGCACTCTTTTTCCCTTAAACCGATTTTTATCCCAAATGGGTTTTCTCCGGCGAGGTTTTTAACGAGGCAACCATTGTTCGTGCTAACTTAGAGCAATTCAACAGTATCTGAGGCTCCTTTACAATGAACCTCGAATACTAGGGGGCATCACCTTCGGATAGTTACAAGAAAAATACTTCGTGTCGACAGGGTCTTGATAGGTAAATTTTGTAGAGGACCAAACGGTCAAATGAGCCGTGTCCATGTAGATTACTCAAACCCTAATGTCAAAACATGTACGCATGTATAATCTATTGAAAGGAGTATTTTTCTTTACCAGATGTTCCATGCTTCAGAAAAATTTATACTTTACAATTTCATACTTATGATCTATTGTGGAAACTGACTTAAGGGCCGATCACAACTGAAGTTCAAATAATTTACCCGATCCTCGGGGACTGCCGTCCAAAAAATTGACATGATCGAATTACTAAACCTCTAAATTGTAAGACCTTAAAAAGGCAATCCTCGATTTTATAGGTCATGGCCACCCCACTCGGGGACTGATACTTTGAACAAGTTCGAAGTATAACAGGGGAACAAGCCCAAATGGCAAATCCCAAGTTAAAGGCTATGGCCAAATTAACACGGTTCGGAGACGTCCGATTTCTGTTATTAAACAGGCCTTCAAATATTTTCACCAACCAGTTAAAAAGGCTACCCTCGGCTAAATTTATAAGGGTATCGATAATATCAACCCTCAAAAACCCTAATGGGTACAAAGTCGTTCGAACTCTCGAATAAATTCTTTATTTTATGCTAAGGCATTACGAAACAAAGGGTCTCGATAATATCGACCCTTGAAAATCCTAATGGGTACGGAACCATTCAAACTCTCGAGCAAATCATTTATTTCTTGCTAAGGCACAACATAAATTATATGATTAAAAAATAAACTTTTCAAGTCGAAAAGGGGGAGAAAGCCATTCTTTTTATGGTCGTATCAGCCTAATTCAAGAGCCTAAAGGGCCAGTTTATTTTTGAGAAATCATCCTCACTTAATTAAAACCTAAGGGTCACCCTACTCCGAGTTCGAGCAAGTACTCACTCGATTATAAAAACTACACTAGTTCGGCTTCGATCAAATTGCCTAAGCCTTGAACTTATGAACAAAATTTTCACAAGGAATAAATGAAAGTCGGAAAGGAAAGAGATCTTTATATATATGAGAATATTTACAAGGTCCGATCAGGATCCTATACAAAAAGATCAAAAGTGAAAAATCCTAAGGTTCCTGATCTTCTCCGGGGGCAGCTTCTTCTCCATCGAGGTCATCCCCATTCTCGGACCTGCTCTTGCTGCCATCATTATCATTATCATCAGAAGTGGCCAGCGCTCCAGCGTCGGCTTCATGCTCTCTAGCCTTTAGTATCTCGTTGGTAAGATCGAAACCTCGAGCGTGGATCTCCTCGAGGGTTTCCCTCCGAGATTGGCATTTTGCGAGTTCGGCAATCCAATATGCTCGAGTTTAAACGATCTCGGGTGCCTCTCTTACTTGGACTTGAGCGGCTTTAGCATCAGCCCGATAGACGGCCACGATCGCCTCTGCCTCGACCTTTGCCTTTTCGGCTTCAGACTTGGCCTTTGTAAGTTTGGAAGCCAGCCGAGCCTCGAGCTCCTCTATTTTCTTTGGCTGAATTGAGCTTTTCTCCCTCATGCCTCGAAGCTGACTTTCAGTCGATGACAATTTGGATAGAGCAGTCTCTTTTTCTGCACCGAAGCGGTCCATGCCTTCTTTCCACCCCAAGGTCTCCGCCTTCATCATATTGACCTCCTCGCGGAGCTGCTCGATCCTCTTGACCTTCTGCTGCAGCTGTGAGATTAAAATATTAGCCACCGTTCCCGAATCGAACCTATGAGCTTTTAAGATTTTCATTACCTACTCGATCAGGTCGGTCTGATCTTGGTGAGCCTTGGCCAACACAGCTCGGAGGTCCTTGGTCTCCTCTTCTTTTTGCCCACAGAGAAGTTTAAGGGCATTCCTCTCCTCCGTGAGCCCTCGGAGGTCGGCCTCACACCGACTTAGCTCAGCTCAAGACCGAGAAAATGCTTCCCAGTGAAGCGCTGAGGCCTACACAGAAAAAAGAAAAGAAGTTAGAAAGGAAGAGAAAAATGAACACAAGTATAACACCAACAAGGGGAGTTAAGGCTTACCCGATTCAAAGCTTTCCATGAGCGTTCGACATATGAAGAGGTCGAGGCCAGGTCTCGAACCCAGCTCTTGAGGTTAGGAATTGCATCGGGCATCCAAGCGACCGCTACATCACGGAAGGGGATATCGATGAGAAGAAGCAAAGGAGCAAAACAATAAATAAGAGCTAACAGTTGGATTGTACTTACACTTCATATTCCATTTCTCAAAATATGGCATCTTCTCGGCCGGGATTAGGTCAGAAGTCCTTACTCGAACGTATCGGCCCATCCAGCCTCGGTCCTTATCCTCGTCTATGCTCGAGAACATCACTTTGGTAGTCCGGCGTTGGAGTTTTATTAACCCACCTCGATAGAGGCGGGGACTGTATAACCTGATAAGGTGGTCGAGGGTGAAAGGCATCCCCTCGACTTTGCTCACGAAGAATGGGAGTAGAATCACAATTCGCCAAAAGGAAGGATGGATTTGGCCTAGGCTTATTTGATACTGGCGGCAAAAATCAACGACGACGAGGTCGAGGGGGCCCAACGTGAAATGGTAAGTGTAAACACTTAGAAACCCTTCCACATGGGTGGTGATGTCCTCTTCGGGGGTCGGGATCACTACCTCTTTGCCCTCCCAATTGCAATCTTTCTTTACCTACTTAAGGTATCCCTCAATTATCGAGCATATATACATCTACACTGGCTCGCACCGACTGGGAATCTACGAGGCTTTATCGATCTTAAAATCGGAAGTGAGGACACACCCCTGGGAACACACTCCTCGGGGCGCGGCTCTGCCGATGTCTTGTCGCCGGCCAGCCGCGATAAAGAAGCGTTTTCCTTTTGAGGAACAATTTTTGATATTTTAGCCAGTTTTGTATGGATTTGAAGTTAAAAATAGATGGAGATGATAAGATTTGGTGTTTTGAGAAGAGGTTAGCAGTGAAAATCGTAGATTTGCAGATGAAGAAATTAGAAGATATAAAAAGCTTTGGAGATTGAAAATCTGAAAGTAAAAGTTCAAAATGGTGGAGAGAGGGGCTATTTATAAATTTCACAACGACGGTTCAATATTGGTGGTGGCCGACCATCGACTGACGTGCATTTAATGCCTTGATAACTGTACAGATGGGATATTTCAGTCACCTCCGTCACTTACGTCACAAGGATGACATCATGACAGGTCGAGATATCGAAGGCTCAATTCATTTTTTGTCATTACACTCCAAAAAAATGAGGGGACTATCTGTATACGGTTAAAACCGGCCCCACCCAATTTTACTATTTGACCGAGGCTGGGAGTTTGCATCGAAGGATAGCCTCGTAACGGAATAGGCGATATCACGAGGATAAGGTACCGAGTTCAGAACTGAGGTACCTGTCAAGACCGAGGCTAGTAGCGATCGAGCCAAACAAGACAGACATCGAGCAAGATCGAAGATAGCACAATAACAGAAAGGCGAGATATCCGTATCTAGTCAAAGATCACGGCGTAAACCTCGGTGACTGGTCGAGAATCATGGCGTAAATCTCGGAACGGATCAAATCAGAAACGGTTAATAAGCATATCATGGGATTTTCTTCTGTAATTAGAGTTATATCATAAGTAGAACTCCTCTACTATATAAAGGAGAGTATTAACCATTTGTATTCTCACGTAAAAAAGCAATACAATTTTCTTTCCTGTTGATACAATTGTTCATCAGCTCGCTTTATTTTCAACTATTTTGGTATCAGTCAGTTCGAGGGCACCCTAGATAGTTGAATTCCGTTTCAATATTGGTTCGCTTTATTTTATAGTTCATTTCTGTTATTAATCTTCATATTTGTCTGTCGGTATTAAGTAAAATCGCGTATCCTTAGAACCTCATTATAAGTTTAATTATTATTCAATTTTAAGGGTAAACAAATATATTAAGATAATATAATATAATAAAATTTATTTACACTGATGGTTTATTACTTAAACTCATAAAAGTTGTTTTTCTCTAATAGCTGAATTTTTCATTAGAAGTGTAATCTTATCGGGGCATCCCACTGCCCTCAAAGGCAAGGCATTAAGGTTGCCATTTGGAAATTGGACATAATTGATCGAGATTGCACGTACTTCATTCCCTGTAAATAATATAAATAATACTAATGCACAGCAGAGTGGTATATATATTATCCGTGGCGGACGCACATGGTGACAAGCGGTTTAACTGAACTCGCTTCGTCAAAAATTAATACTGTGTATTTGTATAAATTACGATTAAAGTTGCGTAAATTTTATATAAATATTTTATTTAAACCAACTTGACAACTACTATTTTACGATTAAAGTTATGTACTTTTAAGATTGAACCCGCTTGCACAAAATCTTGGGTCCGCCGCTGTATATCATACTGTAATAATATATCAGAGAGGGCGAAAAAACAGCTGCATCAAATGATCACGTAAAAAGGTAAATAGTGAAATCTCCGAAAGGTGTGCATGTTCATACATCAACTTCAATAATAAGAGTAGAGCACTTTTTCTTATTGTTCGTGTTATCCATTTCCAACTTAAGGTCAAGAGTTGAAGTAAAATAGCGGGAATGAGACAAAGTAATATATGAAAAAGAGAGGGGATGAGAAAGACAATGGGAGAGATAGACAATGTTTTGTTAATGGTCACTATATTGCCAGGCTCAGCAATCTTCATCTGAAAGTGATGTATCACTCCATATATGAAAAACCAAACTCCAAATGAAATCCCTTTAAATTCTCCATCTCCATCCATTACTGCATTGCATGTTCTTTCAACCAACCTTACCTATTCCTGATTAACTCACTCTGTTTTTGCATATAAAAAGTTAGTCCCATTTCAGTAGCTTTTCACGCTCTCTGTTGTATACATGATCATCAAAATGCTTAAAATGTGTTGAGTTTTAGTTAAAGCTTTTCAAATTAGTTCAAATGTGTTGAGCTAGAATATGAGTATTATATTATATACGTAATGTGTGTTTGTTGTGTAGGACTTGATTCCGAGCAGTAGAATCAATTTACATGTAATAAAACGAATGAAATAGTTTCAAAGTTTGAGTAGAAGTCTAAAAAAAATTAATCGGGATCAAGCTTGGGGATCGAAAATTGATGAAATGGAGCTTCAATATTAGTTAAAATTTTAGATCATTTTAAATTCTTATTTTAGAACTTTGAGAAAATTTACTTGAATTTTGTATTTTTCAACAAGAAGAAAATAATTAATAACTACTCTAATCCTTAAATTCGATACTTTTTTATACTATTTTTGATAAGTAAGAACATTAATTTTATACAACGGTTTTATGCGCGTCACCTACAAATTGATACTAGAACTAATAAGCCGACATGGCAATTATGAAATGTAGGAGCTGGCGTAGAGTGAGTTTTTCTTCCCCTGTCTCATTGGAAACAAACACAAGAAGAAATCTATGAACTTTTGGTGGCCATAAAAAAATTACTCGAACGATGTTTAGTGACATAACAAATCTCCAGTTAAGCTTGTCAATCTTAATGGAGGCGCAAATAAAGTTAATTTTATAAAATGCTAAACAATAGGAGAAGTTAAGGATGCCGTTGTAAGGTGTGGGAGAGAATTTGAGAAAAATCTAAGGAAGGTTAACTAAAGAGAGAGACATTCAAGTCAATTGTAGCAATGTAAACAAAATAAAATAACTCATATTAGGCTCATTAAGGTGGATAACACCTACTCTAAAGAAGAAATCATTCCAAAATCTATGCCGACACATCCCTGCATAAATAAAATTTATTGAAATAGTTCAACTAATTGTACTCTGATGCATTGCATGTACAGTTGGATGCAAATCGTATTTATCCATCTAAGGAAGAAGCAGGGAAAAAACACAGAGAACTTTCTATTAATATTTCAAATCTAGGGAAAATTACAAAATTATCTACGTCCGGTGAAATCAACTGCTAAATGTTACTCATAACAAAGCTATATTTGTTTCGAGAATAATCCAATAAACCTCAGGGATCTTCAGATTTTGAGCTTACCACACAAGCTATGGGTTGTGGTTGCTAAAATAATGCTTAATGATTATGCTTAACCAAACTCCATTCAGGTAAATAATAGCACACAATTGAGGAGTAAAGAGCCATATCCATCAAATCCTGAGCACTAATTAATTATCATGAAGTAGTCATGTTTAATCCTTCAATATATCGATCTGGATTATCACAAAAAACATAATTAAGCACTCATGTTGCTAAATGCTGGAATTGAAAGGGAAGTCAGTGGTTCATATATTGTTCAACTTGTTAGTAATGTCGCCTTTATTAGTCGTAATTGAGCAGGGGATCCCCCCCCCCCCCCCTCCTTTTCTGTGTCATAATAAGATCAATAAAAACTTAAATACAACGCTGAACTATTGTGAGTCTTTGACTTAGAGGACAATGATTCAACTCCAACCGAATGCTCTACTTCTTGGGACTATACAAATTCTTCCATTCTAAGGACTTTGAGATATAAAATATGCTAATTTCGTAATTAAAAGATTATAATATATAATAATGTCATTATTAAAGGATCATACAATATATTTTTCCCGTTTACAGTCTGCTTAGTTAATTGCTCTCCCTCGAGGGGTATATGTTTGAACCGTATCTTGCTTTGTGTTTTCATTCACAAGCTCATAGCTTGGAAATTCATCTTTTTGTTCTCCACTACAACATCATTAGCTTAACACAATTTTTACGCTTCAGTTAGAATAAAAAAACACTGAATTCCTCATCTTATTTAAAATTCTTCCTTTTTACCGCTAATTAACTTGATGCCTAGTTTAGTTAAGATGGAGGTTCATAACATCCCCTTCCTTTTTACCCTCCTCCTATATAACTAAAAACAAGAATATCTTGTTATAGATCAAGGTAACTATCGCATTTCCAAGTGAAGTCAAACATATAATGCACCCTAAGCAAACAGTCAAAATAATAAGAGATCTCTTAATTAAAAGTGAGACCTACCTCAAAAATTCAAACCAACTACCCTCGTTAAATAACATCACGAGACCTTCCACTCGCGGTAAAAGTACAAATTCTCACGTACTGATAAGGTGACCGTTAGAAACAGTGTTTCCATTTTCCTACTAATTTTTTAATGTTCTCTTAGTCGAGTCACTCTCAAAATTTGGTTTTCCGACAAATATAGCACTCGAGAGAATAGATAAAAAAAATAACACATCTTAATCTCTCACTCCGGCGCGTGATGTTAATTTTTTTCTTTAAACGCAATGTATCGATGCAATTAGCTAATACTACTACTCCTATAAGTTTATAATAATAATTTCAGAAATCACTCTTCAAAATTATCCTGACAACATAATTATCTTTGTGATTTGAAATATTACATTTACCTTACTAAAATTGATTTTTTATAACATAACCTGATTTTAATGATAATTTTTTTAATATTTTAATCTTATGTACCAGTAACCTACCTCTAAAAGTGTATTGTAAGATATTCTTTTTTTGTATCGTTATTAAGTAACATTAACAAGAGAACTTTTGCAATTGAA
The DNA here is from genome assembly GCF_000390325.3 of Nicotiana tomentosiformis. NCBI lineage: Eukaryota > Viridiplantae > Streptophyta > Magnoliopsida > Solanales > Solanaceae > Nicotiana > Nicotiana tomentosiformis. The sequence continues at coordinate 66,875,967 of NC_090813.1, forward strand.
ACATACACGGAACACCTATCCAGAGATGTTTATATAAAAGAAATAGTATTGAGGCACTAATACTCTGATTTGAAATGTTATATGCAGATAAGATATACGCAGCCTTACTCCTATCCCGAAAAAATAGAGAGACTGTTTTTTATAAACTCTCGACGCGGATAAACTCACAATAAATCGTTCTTTCAAGTAACGGACATTCAAAAAATGTTTAAATATTTGAACTACATAAATTTGATTTCTAGATTATCAGTACGTTCAAATTAAAATAAAATAGAGGAAGTTTTGATCAAGGACAATGACCGTTGGAACTAATATGTCTGTTTCAAAACGTTGGGGTAAATGTGAAATAGTTGCTCAATTACGCGCGTGGATGAGTCAAAATATTTCAACTTTAGCAAAAATGCTTTTGTCTTATTTTTTGTTTTTAAAAATAAAAATCAAAGCGGATCCAAGAAAAGAAGACCGTTCATCGATATCGCTGCATCATTTACACATTCAAAGTTCCAACAAACAAATACCCTCTATACTAAAACACACAAACTGAAGAGAGTTACAGTATCTTCACTTACTCTTTCATACCCCCTATAACTCCCCCTACCCCCTTTCTTCCAGGCGCATAGATAGGGACCTCATTTTGGAGACTAGTCCTTCTCCTTTGTAAATTTGAGGGGATAGGCATAGCATTCGTGAAAACCAATAGTTAGAGATTATATTGAGCGAGAACAGAGTAAAAAAAAGCTCTTTAATCTGTGTTTGTTAGATGCAACAATGGTTGCTGGCAAAGTAAAAACGGCTATGGGTTTACAGAAATCACCTGCAAATCCAAAGCCATCAAAGCAAGATTCAGTTCCCAAGCCTCCTTCTCCTTCACCCAGCTGCACAAAGCAGCAGACTACTCCCAAAAGTGCAGGATTTTCTCGCTCTTTCGGTGTTTACTTTCCCCGTTCCTCCGCCCAAGTCCAGCCTCGTCCACCGGACGTTGCAGAGCTCCTACGCTTAGTCGAAGAGTTACGCGAAAGAGAGTCCCGTTTAAAAACCGAGATCCTCGAGAAGAAACTGCTCCAGGAATCAGTTGCTATTCTTCCAGTGTTGGAGAGTGAGATCACCCTAAAAGATGCAGAAATAGAACGAAAAAAACGAATGATTGAATGCTTGGGAGTGGAAAATGAAAGGCTTAGACAAGAAGTAGAGATGTTGCACATTGAGCTAGTGAAGCAAAACGGGAGGCACGAAGAGAGGGTAAAAGCTATGGAAGCTGAAATTTCTGAGCTGAAGAAAGCTAATGAAGAGTTATCAGCTCATAGGCTTGTGGATGCTGTAACAAATGGTGCTCACAACAAATCTAACATGACCAAGTATTTGAGAAAATGCGTGACTCAACCTAGCATCAGTGTGGCTTCGAAACCCGAGTGTGAGATGAAAGAGGAAATAGTTGGTGCAATGGAAATGTGTGACAGGCCTAGACATTCTCGGAGTAATTCAGAGGAGTTAGCTGAGATATCTGCTGGCATTATGAGTTTGAGATCACGTGTTCCACGTGTTCCTAAACCACCACCACGGCCATCGTCGACGCTATTGCCATCGTCATCGTCATCGTCATCGTCATCGTTATCTTCTTCTTCATCTTCTCCGTCTTATAGTTCTTTATCAGATTCAGCTGAACGTGCTTTAGCTGAAATTTCTAACATTCCACCTCCACCTCCACCACCTCCACTGCCAGCGACGGCGCCCAAAATGTTGGCACCAGTTCCTCCTCCGCCTCCTCCGCCACCACCTCCAGCGGCGGCGGTCAAAACAGGCCCCCCGCCACCTCCACCACCACCTCCGAAAGGATTAAAGCCCGTGCCAGCAAAGGTTAGGCGTATACCTGAAGTGGTGGAATTTTATCACTCTCTAATGCGGAGGGACTGCCGAAGAGATTCCGGTGCCGGAGTTAGTGGTGCCGCCGATGCTCCAGCGACAGCCACGGCAAAGGATATGATCGGAGAAATTGAGAACCGGTCTGCCTATTTACTGGCGGTAAGTTCTTTGGCCATGGTTATTGGGCTAAATTACTGCTTTGCCATTTCCTTGTTGGATTACTGTCAGTGAAAATGACTAGTCTGTGATGTCTTTTTCTGGTACCCCTATTGCACTTTTTCTTGGAATTTTGCTTAGTTTCTTACAAGATAAGACAGCATGTAGATTCGAATCAATATTGGTAGAGGTAAAGTGCAATTATGAATCTGGAAAAGCTGTAATTCCATCAACTCACTCTGGGCAATTTAGTCAATTTGAAAGAATAATCGCTTTCACAATCTTTATAATTGACACGGGATTATAAGAAAAACTGATTTTTTTTTTTTTTCCCAGATCTGATATTAGTATTTGAACAAAATTAGGGATTTTGATAATTGCATACAATGTGCTAATAACTTCATTTCTTTCGTTTAACATAAAAACATAAAATAGTTGAAGATATATTAGTCAAAATGTATTTCTTTGGCAATTGGGAAGCAAAATTGTACTAAAATTATGGAATTGATGGAGTATTTGAGAAAATAGAATGACATATTAATGAGGTTGCCCAAAGGATAGTTGAAAGAAAAGGATTAACTGTGATGTAAAATCTTTTAAAAATTGTAGCATTTAATAAGGATTAACCATAAAATTTCATTTGTATGGTTAGTATATTTAATTTCTGATTATATTCCCCTTTTTGTTTCCTTGATTGCAGATTAAAACAGATGTTGAGACACAAGGAGATTTTATAAGGTTTTTGATCAAAGAAGTGGAAAATGCTGCATTCGCAGATATTGAGGATGTTGTGCCTTTTGTAAAATGGCTTGATGATGAGCTCTCTTACCTGGTAAACTTCTTTTCACTATTTGTCATACCCATTTTATATTTTCGGTCAATCAATCATATGATGACTTGAAGTTTTTTCAGGTTGATGAAAGGGCTGTTCTGAAACACTTCGAATGGCCGGAGCAAAAGGCTGATGCATTGAGAGAAGCTGCATTTGGATATTGTGATCTGAAGAAACTTGAATCTGAGGCATCGTCCTTTCGCGATAATCCCAGACAACCCTGTGGCACAGCTCTTAAGAAAATGCAGTCTTTATATGAGAAGTACAAATTTGCTCTATTTCTTAATTTACTGTTATTCTTACTTTAGTTCTAAATTAAGTAATGAGAACTTGCATCATAAATGAAATATGGTAGTTAGTGATTGTTCTCCATTGTAATGTCAATTGTTGTCTCATTTAAACAGATTAGAGCATGGACTTTACAATTTGTCAAGAATGAGAGAATCAGCTTCAAAGAGATATAAAGTATTCCAAATTCCAATTGAGTGGATGCTGGATACTGGTTATGTTACGCAGGTAATTAATATTTTTCTTGTCTCCTTTATGATCTCTACTATATTGTAGTTGTTTGATGTATTATTTTCCAATTGATGTTCCATATAAAAATGTCTTCACAATATGTTAAGTTGACTTGGGATCTCAATTCGTGCCATCTTTTGGTGCTTTTAAAATCTTTTACTGACTATTTAAAAAAAGAGACCAGTGATAGTTCCCAAAAGGCTCTAAAAATTGATGCATAATGCACGGAAGCTAGATGTGTCGAAACTTCATTCTTGAATTTTCTACATACTTCCCTGCTCTGCAAAGCTGGGTAAACCATCAAACAGTGACTTGTTTTTTTTTGTGGTTTAATTTGGTGTGTAGTAGAAGAACCAACACTCAGATCTCTCCCTATCTTATGGTTGTTCCTGCAATAGTTATTTCCTGGAATTTCTCTATGTTATTGTCATCTGCTTTGCAAAAGTTGTATATTAGACACACAATAAGTTATTTATATATTCTCGTGGCATCATTCATAAAGAAAACCGATAGTCGGTCTGTCTCTCGGTTTCTATATCTTAGGGTTGTGACTAGAAGGAAATGAAAAATAGAACCGAAAACAAATGCAGAATGGTAATTGAAGATGGTCCATGGAGGTTTAGTCATGCCGTTGAATAATGGATAGCCAAAGTAGAAGCATGGGATAATATCTGTTTTGTATTATTCTAAGATTAGAGGTTACTAGAAGACAGAAATTATGGGGAAGTTTTGCCTTATTAACTATGCCCATGCCTGCATGCGCACATGCTAAGTCTCAGTTTTCCAAAACATATTTGCTTGTCTGCATCCCTTTTTATACTTAGTGTTGGTAGCAAGTAGAAAGAAAAGGAATCAGATTCTTAGTGTTGACCTTTTATAGATCCCTATGATTTTTATAATGTTGCACTAAGATAGATCTGCATATTTTAATGGCACATTAACCTGAAACTTCTTTATTGTGTTGGTCTAAGCAGTCAACAGCGAACAAAGAATAGCCTCTAGCAGGAAGAAACTTCCTAATTGGCTATACCTTAGCTTGTTTCTTTCCTTTCCCTTTCATGGTTTTCAAGATTTATCAATGCTAATAAAATTTGTCCAAAATATAATTGAGCTACATTACCCTTCTTATGGCGGATGCATGGTGGAGGCCAATGAAAAATTTCTTTTCTTTTTGACATGAAAATGTGCTTAAGTTTAAATTACCTAAACATGGATTGAACTTGTGATATATCTAGTTTGTTAGTATTTGTCCCTGCAAGATGACATAATTAAGAGCAGGCAAAGTTCACAGACATTCTACTTGCCTGCAAAATTTACTGTTTTCCTCTCTTTTTATTTCACTGTTATGTGGGGCAAGACGTATAGTATTAATAACCTTCCCATTTTTTGCAAACCGTGTGGTCTCAAATTTTGTACCATGCTGCTCTACTGCTTTGATTGAGAAATAACACAAAGATAGACTTGGTGGTAACGTGAGGTAGTTGTGTTGTTTTTGTTTTTGAATTATTGCAGATAAAGCTGGCATCAGTAAAATTAGCCATGAAGTACATGAAGAGGGTATCCGCAGAGTTAGAAATGGTTGGTGGTGGTCCCGAAGAAGAAGAGCTTATAATTCAAGGCGTTAGGTTCGCCTTTCGAGTACATCAGGTATAAATAATGAATTTTTTACACGAAAAAAGAAACAAACATTTTAATGAAAATTTTGTTATTTCACATGCTGTCTTGTAGTACTAATTATTAATTTTGTGCTGTGTGTTTTTTGTTTTTGTCAAGTTTGCCGGAGGTTTTGATGTGGAGACAATGAGAGCATTCCAAGAGTTGAGAGACAAAGCAAGATCTTGCCATATACAATGTCAAAATCAGCAACAGCAGCAACACAAATATGTTTGCAGATTTACACCTTGCTAATTAACAATCTGTAGCAAACTCAGCTTCAGAATGCTGTTATTTTTGTTGTAAAGAGTGACATTCATACATACCAATGGCAGTAGCCATTTTTCTGCATAAACATTTATTAATTTATTCATAAATCGTGCCAAAATGGACTCTTCATCTGTTCATAACTTGTCCTTACAGACATGTATGTGACTTGTATGTTCACACGAACCAGTAGCTTTTTGCTTAGACATTCTATTTGTCTAAAAAAGTAGCTTTTTGCTTAGATATTCTATTTGTCTAAAAAATTATTTAATTACGAACTCAATAACTAACGAGCTACGGGTTCGGTTGCAAATTTAGAACTCATAAACTTTAAATCCTTAAAATTCCTAAGTACCATAACTTGAAGTCAAAGCTTCTATGAATTAACACCATCTCTAAAGCAGTTGCCAAAAAGTCTTGAGGAGATTATACAAATATGTAAACTGATATGAGCCTTGGATTCGTTTAGGTGCGTTAAGCGGAGTTGGTTATATGCTATTTCCTGAGTTTCAAATATAACTTCCACCATTTCAAATTCAATTTTTGAAGTTTTAAACATATGTTTACTTTTCTTTTTCTATATCTTTTTCATTTTTCCTCACTTTCCTTGACATTAAATAAAAGCTGGAAGATATGTTTTCTTTGTGCCTTTTTTCTTGAAAGGGGAGAAAGGAGGAGAACAAGCAAAAGAAAGTTTAACAATTTTCTTTTTTAGGATTGTTTTGCACGTAAAGTATAAAAAGAAAATGAAAATTGTCGAAATATCTAAAATTTGCGCCAATATTCTGTCCAAAACCGTGGATAACCTCTTATTTTCCTTCTTATTATCTCTTCCAGCTGAGATATTTTTTAATTTTATCCCTCTTTATTTGGAAAAAGTTTCTCAACTTGTTTTTATTTTGCGATCAATTCTCAACAACATAATATGGAGAAAAATCTGCCCAATATTTGAAATCGCAATATCCAAAAAAATTGTAACTTTTATTTATTTTATCATTTTCAAACTTAAAAAAAAAAAAAAAAATTAAAGAAAAAAAATCAGCTTATTTTGAGAAGTGTATTTTTTTTTTTATTTAAAAAAAGTGATTTCCACCTTGGAGAAGCCTAGCCAGGTTATTAGAAGAGGTGGTTTATCAACAGGAAGAAGTGATTGCAACTATAAGCCGACTCTCATCAATTATCCACGCCACAATTCATAATCAACCCTTTTCTCCTTTACCTCGAATTCGTCGCCAAATTACATCTCTCATGACTGTATTGGGTAAAAGACTTTAGGCTATGTGGCCACCGAAAAAGAGACAAGTGAAATCAAAACCGAGCACAACTACCTCGCGTGTCACCGAATAAGTCAAGTTTGTAAGGCATTAAGCATGCTGCTCCCGATGACATTTAATGAATAATATTTCACAACATTAAAGAGTAACAGCTCATTAAAGAAATCTGAGCATTTATGTTTACCGTAAGGTTTCTATTATCACACCCCAATAATTGTCATTAGTGGTGGGCCAGACCATTACGCCCACTGAGCTATAAATAATAGGCTCAACTATCATTGTAAGACACGATTTTCTAGGCATCAAAGAACATATTCTAATACAGCATGTCGATACTATTTCTCTCTCTAGCTTGTTGTTATTATTATCATCGTGCCTGGAAACCCTGTTTCAGAGTTCTCCAAATCTATCGTTTTATTTACATTTGAGCTAAGTATCTTGTACGAAAATTGATTAATTCATTATCTTTTGGGATCAAATTGAGTCATCTGTCTAAAAACCACGAACAAATTTCACTGTATCATTTTTTGGGTAAACAATGACACCTCTTTTTATTTGGATTGGGGGTTGACTATGATCAACATAGGTATGTTTTTCTCTCTCATTCTCTTCCTTAATTTTTCTGAAGTGCTAGAGGACACAATAAATGTTACTATCTCGGAATGAACTTACTGACAGGAGGAAGAATTAGGTATTGTACTTACTATCCAGATAAATGTTGCAAATGTAGAATGTAGTAGCATGGTCATAAGATGATTAGAGAACAACTAAATCTGATTGTTGTAATGTTATTTGGTTGATTGGTGATCAGGTTACTAGACTATTGCTTGTGAATTTTTTATCAAGATTGACTTTTTAACCTGCTTGGGACTTAAAAGTAGTGAAAGTATCTGCTGCTATAAACGAGGTTTGCAGTTTGAGGTGTGATATCATGACATTTTAGGGAAATGAAATAGGTAAAATAACTTGTTCAATCTAATCTGAAATCCTTTTGCTATAATCTCTTCTTTCCTCTTCAATACCTTTAATTTGTAGTACTTGGAGTTGTTGAAGATAACTTGTTACAACAGCTAACATGATGTCTGCTGGTGCATGTTATTAGGAGTTGTACTTTCCACTTGTAACAGCTGGAGGCTTTTTTTGCATAGAGGCCAGAAATGGTTCTTGAGTTCTTTTCATCCTTTAAGTCTATTTCATTTTCTCACTAAACTTTGTGGCAGCATAATCACGAAAGGTCCCTTCTCGAGAAAAACTGATTCAGTAATGCTGATAATGAAGTACCCAAATCAGCTGTTTCTAGTGATAATGTTAGCACAATTCATCTAACAATATCCTCCATTAAAGTGGCTTGATGTCATTCGGATTAGAAAATGTTCTAATTTTGGCTTAATTTGTGTTTGAATTTGGTTTTGCAAGAAGGGATTTTTTGTGTTAAAGGAATTGAAAAATTACAGCTGCTAATACTTTTTGAATTCTGCTGTTGTATGTGATGATAAAGTTGATAATACTTTGATTAGTAAACCTTGTGAATTCAAGCCGTGTACTTGTGACGATTTATATCAATGGAAGTCGGTCAAGGACCTAAAAACTATCATTTTGTAAGGAGAAGTTGGGAGTGGCCCTAGTGTGAGGGAAATTTATACACCTTGGGATAACCATGGGAGAAAAAAAGCCTCATAGGACTAAAGCAGAGTTTATGCTTTCAGCTGTCAGTCACAGAATTTTCTTTGTTGAATTATGCTATAGGTATTTGACTATAAAATACATTATACAATGTTTTTCTTCTGCAATTGGTTCTTAGTATGTTATGTTGTGACTTGTGCGTACATTATTATGTTTAGATATTTAAACTTACATTTTGTGCATACGTTGCTCTTATACTTATATTTAAGAAATTAAGAGTTAAAAAATTCCCAAGGCTTACTACTCATAGAGGAGCCAACCCTGGTGATTTCCTGTGCCCTCACCTTCAGTCTGTTGTTTCTAATTGTGTCCTGGCTGATATATCTGTTTGCTTTGCTTGCAATAATCTTTCTATATGATACATTTGGGCGTCAGCTTAATAATTTCTGCTCACGACTGTGTTTGCTTTAAGGCATTTCTTCTTGTCAGTCTATATGGAGTTTGCAAGTCCTATGGCCCAAATTCAGAATATCGTCAGCCTGAGACAAAGTTAATGAATTCCATGCTAAATGAAGGGATCAGTGTCTCAGGTACTCCTATATGTTATGAATTTCATCAAAGGACAAATCTATGGTTACTTGTTTCTTCTTTATATACACAATCTATAACAAAGTTTCTGTCCTCTCAACTTATGAGGATATGATAAGCATGAACAATGTCAAAATTTGGTGGGGGCTTGGATCATATTTTAAACCATGAACAATGCAAAAAACTTTAGTAATTGAGTTACAATTTTGGAGGAAATTTCTTGAACATCCCTTGGGGCACTATCATTCTTGTTTATCATACGTTTGCATCAAATTGAGTGTTGAAGCAATATGAGTTCAAAAATGTGCATGCACATTTACTGCCCCCTCTCCCCGAAAACGAGAAAAGGAGGAACGTAAACAGACTGTCAAGAGTTCAAATCTAATTTTTGTCCAAATCCTTGTAGTAAAGTTGATTGATCTTTTCCATGGTGATCACTTTCCTTTAAAGTTCTTTGAATGACCAACATTTTCGTCCTTGTGAATCTTAAAACTTACCCATGAAGTTCCATATCTGGATATTAAGCTTTTACATTAACTAGGACTCGTGAAGTCTTAAATCCATAAATAAGCAGAGGAAATCTGCTTTTATTCATAATTGCTTAATAAAATGAAAATAAACTTCAAGCTAGTAGCTGAAAATTATCAGCACTCCTATGCACCCCTACTCCCCAATCACAGTGCTTATTACATCTGAAAGCTATTGTATGTCCTTGAATCAATATTTTCACAGTCGAGCCTAGGCCCCTATAATACACAGACCAATACCTATGAAAAGAAACAAACTATGGGCAATAAAAAATAATTTGAATTCTTCATCTTCAGAGAAGAATTGCAGCACAAAGAAGCTGGCTCCAATTATTAAGAAGTCCAGGACTGCGCCAATGATTGCCATGTGCACCTGATTGCTCGCTGTTTTCAGCCGATGGTCTTCAAATACCTCCACAAATGTACAGTTAATTTTCACTTTATAAGTGGAAAGGAAGATTAAAAGGATAAATTATATGAGGTTCTTCATAGTTCATCCTCACATAATCAGAGCTGCGTAGAGAAGCTGGTTCCAAGTATCAGGTAGTCCGGGGAGACACCAATGGCTGCAATCAACACCAGGGTGATCGCCGCTGTAAACTGATGGATGAGCATCTTTCCTTAATTGGGAGAGAAACGTGATATCAAGGAGGTAAACTGCTGTTTTCATCCTATTTAATACTTTGTTAACTACAACTGCAGATGCTGGTGTCCCTGCTGGATATGTTGACCCTGCTAATGGCATTTGCTCTGAGTTACAATTCTTTGTTGATCCTCCCCATTCCGTACCCCTGATAACGATGGAACAAAGTATAAATTTTGAGCTTGTAAAGAGTGGGAAACATTTCTGATTAGTGATAGTTGCTGGTCTGTGAGAAGTATTTAAGTTATATCCATTGATAGTGTAATTTTTTTTCATTTCATTACACTTCAGCTGGTTGCAGCAGGTTGCATACTACTTTTTCTAGGTTATCAATCAATGGGCAGCCCAGTGAATGAAGCATCCCGCGTTCACACAGGGTCGCACCCCTACGTAAGCAGCCTACTCTGAATCAAGCATCTAACTGATTTTATGGCTCAAATCGATGACCTATAGGTCACACGAAAATTTTATCATTCTCACAGGCTCCCCTTCTAGGTTATCAATCAATATTTATTACAAAGATTTAATGTAGTTGCCTTTCTAGTTGACATGATTGTAACAAGATTCTTGAACAAATGAAGAGGTTTAGTACTTACATATAATGAGTTGGAGAAATTCCCTGGAAGAAGACTTTGGTCTTGGAGGAGTCAACATTTCGGTCAACCCATCTTCCCCAAGTAGTTAGACCCTTGTAAAATGCCATCAAACGGTCCATATCTTTGGTTACCTTTGAACCATCTTCCACATAATCCCATCTACAAAAATATGATTCTGTCACTATAGTTTTTTTTTCTGACCTCTAACCATTTCATGTCTTAATATATTATAAAGTGTGTTTTGCACTGCTTGAGAAAAATTGAAAAAGTGGAGAAATGAAGATCGTACGGTTGAGAGTTGCCCTTGTGAGTCCACCAATGCCAAGAATTGAAAATTAGCATATCCATTCCTTTCCAAGCATCACCTTGTTGAATGGAATCCAATTTCAATACCCTTCCAATTTTCTCTCTTACTATATCCACAAGGTAAGTGGTTCGATAGAGGAATAAAGTAACCCCATAATCCTGAGGGGGAAAAGATATAAAGCAACAAAGAAAAGTGACAAAGTCTATCAGTCTTGAAAGTTATAGATAATCAAAAGCTATAGTGGAATACCCTTTATTTTCCATAATAAATATGAGTAACAAGTTGGTAACGGTTGTCAGAAGCTTTTATAGCAAAGCAATGCCTTTTAGTTTTCTTTTTTTGAGCTTTTGTTTTTTTGGGTAGATTTGGCTAAGGCCAAAGGTGAAGGTACTTATGCCCTGACAACCAAAAAAGTCGCAATAAAACATGCCTAAGCTTGGACCTACCAATGATTGTGGCAATGTTCTGGCCAGGTAACAACTACAAATTGATAATTATTTCTCTCTTGTAACTACAACTGGATAATAATGCTCCACTAGACATGAGTGGGTCTTGGTCACTTGTGTAGTGCAGTTGCTACATTCCATGAGGATATTGCTACATTCCATGAGGATATCTCAATTTTGATGATGTAACTAGGTGAACCATCAAGGCAAAACAGAGACTAGAACCACAATAGTTGACATTAACTTGTCTTTATCAGCAAAAGAGTTCAAATTATACGCATGTAATCTTGAACAACCAATCTTTTTTTTTTTTCTTTTTAAGGCATTCCCAATATTTTCTTGGAGTAGTAGTTGGGGAAACGATGATATGAAGCACTGTATTTTAAAATTGAAAACATAGTAGTACTACTTTCCATTCATATTATCTACTTTTTCAAGTTTTCCCACATTTAATAGCCTTAATCAAGGTGAAAAAGTCATTAAAGTATGTGCGTAAATGTCTCTCTTAGTTCTCTAACTAATTTAGAAATTGGAATAGTAAAAATAATTTTTTTATAAAGATTGATCAATCACTTTTTGTGTTTCTAAAAATTGTTAAATATCTTGAAGCGAATTCAAATTAGCGAATCGACTAATCTTTGTAAGCGAATGAAGTAAAAGAACCAAGGCAGTTTGTGTTATTCTTTTTCCATTGGTAGAAAACGAAAGGAAGACATTTGGTTTGGTGGAAAACAGGAAAGGAAGTGGCATATGGAAAAGGGTTAAGCACGAATCTCACAAGTTCACGGGTTTTTACCGATAATCAAGACAAGACAAAACCCAATAAAATTCCTGCTGTCTCCTTTCGAAGTAAATTCTTGGAAAGCTAAGAAGTCAGCGTTCTCTTTTTTCTTTGTTGGACTAAGAACAACTTTGGTCTTTGCCCTACCACTATTCTCTATTTTCTTTTCATTTATTTTTTTGTGTAGGAGTATTAATGATTGCTCATTGCTGTCACAAGAAACAAAAGATAATCTTTTCTATTCCCTAATTTTATATCTTAGTTGGATCTTGGTTGTACCTCCTTCAAGATTTGCCAAACAGAAGATATAAAATTGGCAAAGGAAATGAACTTTCTCCTTAGCAACGTAACTCCATCTGTCTATCTTACACTAGTTGCAGTCTCAAAGTATTGTAAAGGAAAATAGGAGTGACACCAAGGTAGAGCACGTGAGAACATACAATTTTATATATATATATATGTTGATAGTACAAATAATTTTTATATAATGTATTATAGAAGATTACTTGTCATTTTTATCAAATTACTAATTGACTATAGAAATTTATACGTAATTACTTTAAAGTAATATAATTGTGAGTATTTTTTTTTATACCATTCATGTATAGAATTTTAAGATAGAAAATTATCAAAGTAAGAGAGGTAACTTATTTTCGGCTGAATTCTACACCCTCCCCACTTGCTATACTTTATCACTATTGTAACAACCAACATCATGATCCACTACAATTATAATAACGTAACGTAGATGTTTTCAACTATTAAATGCAACTAATATCAACAAATGATTAGAAAAATCATTTTTTGTCCTAAAATACTTGGGATTAAAGATGTTTTACACCCAATCAAAAACAGTAAAATACCAACGACTTTTCTTTTTCCCCTTTCACTCGAGTTTCTTCCCAAGCAGTGATCAACTAACAGAAACTCGAGTTCCTCACTGAGAAAGTACTTATCTTCTTATCTTTTCTTTCGCAGAGTGAACAGCAGAAAGGAAAACAAGAAAACTAAAAGCACAAAAAGAAAACAGAGAGTAAACCTGAAAGGTCACAGAAGAAAGTGTCTCCCTCCTAGCAAAAGAAGTCTTGGCATTGGGCACCGACGCATGTAGCATACAAGCTAGTGATTCCCACATGTTCAAACTCAACGAATCACCAATAAACATTATCTTCTTTCCTGTCCATCTCTTCAAGAAATCTTTTCCATTAAACCTAAAACACCAAAATCCACAAACACTACAATCAAATAAAATCTCCAAAAAATTAAAATAATAATCTACTAACCGCATTAAAACAACTACTACATCGGTTACGAGAATTTATCATAAATTGACTAGCTTAATATTTTTATTAATCTACCGTAATCCTCATCTTTTAAACTTTGAAATTAGCAATATGAATAAGCTCACCAAACCGTATTGAGGAGGAAATTTTTTGATTTTTGCTTCTTCCAAGTGGATGACACACAATGTTTTCTAAGTCATTTTTGCACATAAAAAACAGTCATAGGAAGAAAAAAGAACTTCTTTGTTTCTTCAAAATGGTTGACACAATATTTTGTAAGTCATTTTTGCATATCAAAAACTGACAGTTATGGAAGAAGAATTTGAAAGGGTACCTGGGTAAGTTGCAAGAATCAGGTTTCCAAGCATATTTCATGTATTGCTTATCAGGGCGGCCATATTTTTGGCAATCAAATTCAGGATCAATGAAAGGGCAAGTTGAGGAATCATAGAGAGGAAAAGAAGGGTCAATAACCCATCGACCCTGAAACAAGTTGCACCTGCTACTGCTTACTACTCCTTTGCTTTTCCAACTAAGACCACTAACATTTTGTACTACAAGCTCTGCTCTTGCAGTAGTGTGTAAGAACACAGATATAATGCTGACTAAATGGAGAAGCAGAGTACTTGAGATGACCAATTGGCTCCACAAAACCATCTTTGGCTTTTGGTGTGAAAATAATGGAGGGAAATAAAGAGGAGCTTGTCTTCAAGTTGAGTACACTGTCCATATATATATATATATAGTAGTACAACAATAACATAACTAAAGAGAAGTTCTTTTTTTTTTTTTTTTTTTTTTGGGGGGGGGGGGGGAAGGTTCAAGGGGAAGTGGTATCTAGAGAGTAGAGATTCCTGGTTAAAGGGATCACATGCTGAGAGCGAAAAAAAGAGAGAGGTCGATTTCTGACATTGAGTTGGGAAATCTTGGATGGATTTGATCATTTTATCAAGTCTTCGTGTGTTACCAGTGGGGCTTTATGTTTTGGCTCTTTGCAATTCTATTTATTTTTCTCTTTGTACATTGTTCTCTAGGGAAATAACTCCGTCGGCAGTAAATTAATTAGATTTAGTTTTGTTTTATGAGAGTGGATGTATGCCACCCATTTCTGCGCTAGGATAATTGAGATCACTCTATTATATTAATTAATAGATTTCTTGAGTTCTAAAAACACATTAATTATTCGAAGTGTTATTGAGTTTAGCTGACACGCATATGATTAGCCGCATCAATTTGTTTTGAATACAGAATGCTTAAAACAAAAATTAACAGGAAAGTCAATTACAGTGACAGAGATTACATAAATTCCTACTCATGCTACTGAATTGTCCTTTTGGAGATTTATATTTGAATTAAATCAGTTATAAGGGAGTACAGTTTATTTTTAAAAGATAAAATTTAGATATTTAAACACTAGATAATTTTTTAAAAATATATGAGGCTTTATTTAAGATCACTTTATTTAATTCCCCAAAAGCACAATGGGGTAATCATTTTGGAACATTATGAGTGTAGTTGTTCGTTTATTTGGTTTGCTCATCAACTATATGAAGTAGAGATTCTAATATTTGGTGGAATGCATTAGTCGGATTATTCCTCATAGCGAAAAAGTTTATGTTCTTCTTTCATTATAGAAAAGGAAAAAAGAAAAGCAAAAGTTACTTTATTCTTTTATGCTCTACTGATACTTTATTCATGGAAAGTAAGTGTAACAACAATTTATATTTTAATTTTATAAGTGGAATCTAAAGAGAGTAGAGTTCTATTTCACTAACCTATTATAGATTGCTTTTGCTATCAATATAGTGTTGGTTGTTTTATAGGACAACTTCAATTGTTTCATGGAACAATTATACTTTACTTTTAAAATAACAGCTGAAAAATAAAATATAGTACAAAATACAGTAAATGCTTGTTTTGCGCTCCAGAAGACATTGGATTATCAGGTCCAAAACTAAATAATATATTTTTGGAAAAACTATTCTCAAAAACGTATATACCCAAACATTCACCGAAGACAAAAGAATATAAGCACAAAACAAAGCAAAATTGAAACCGTTTTCTTGTCCAAAGGCAATTTAAACAAAATATCTTATGTATAAACTAATAAAATAATAATAGATAAAAATTTCAATAAAAAAAACTGAAATACTAAGGTTCAAAACCATGAGATACTAGGGTTTAGATCTCAACTTATGATTTCTCTCATTTGGCTAAGTTTTAATGGATAACATTACTTGATACTTATATTAGTGGAAGGTGCTAATTCTCCGTTGAACTAGTCGAGTTGTGTCAATTAACCTCGACACTACCGTCATAGAAAAATTTATTTCTGCTATAGTAAGATGCGTAAATATTAAAAAAAAAAATTACATATGTTCAAACGCTGGACACACAAAACAGAAAACTTTTGCTTTCTGGAATTATTAAATCCAACAAGTTTAGATGTTTCTAATGAGTAGTATATTACGTTAGTCGTTTATTTAGCTTATGTCATCATTTTGACAAATATCTTACTGCTGTCAGACTATGATTAACACAACTTTGTACTAGTCAAAATCTATTTTTAGAATATTTGAACCAAGATAGTATTAGGGGAAGAGTTCTCAGGTCGTCATTTGTCGAAATGACCCAAGAAACGGCGAAGTCTGAGGTCAAAGAATTAACAAGGGTTGAAGTCAAGGAGTCAACAAGGGTCGAGGCAGAGGTCGAGTACTTTTGTTAGAGTTATAACGGCTAGTGACTTTAAAAAGAATATTCTAGTAATATTCTCTGTACTTGTACTATTAGACTTTATTTAAGGACATGTCCCTATATATATAGAAAAAGAGACAATGATAGGGGGCATATGTTATTCATTTTTAAAAATATACTTTGACTTGAGAAAGAGAATCGGATCT
Organism: Nicotiana tomentosiformis; assembly: GCF_000390325.3. NCBI lineage: Eukaryota > Viridiplantae > Streptophyta > Magnoliopsida > Solanales > Solanaceae > Nicotiana > Nicotiana tomentosiformis. The sequence goes on from NC_090813.1 coordinate 66,892,222, forward strand.
CATTGCTAATATACAAACATCACCTTTTCACTGAGATATTTGTCTACACTTTTCCACTAGATCCGAGAATAACTCAAATATTCAAAGGATTGTCTAGCATTCATCATTGTCAGAAAAAACATTCACTGATTCCATCCTTTCTTGGGTGACTCATTCATTCAATTTACTTAAATGTCATTTATTGTTATTCATTGATATTGAATGCTACACTATTGCCTTTGATTTCTGAAATATTTATTGCATGTCGCCGCCACTATTCGAATATATCTACATAGTATTTGTTGCTTTTTTAAGAATTCCTTCTTAGGGATACTATTGTTAGCTAAGATTAACCCTCATTTATATAAATTTAATTATTTGAACCAAAATCTATATTTTTTGGTCAAACAATTTGGCACCGTCTGTGGAAATTTCTTAGTTAAATTTTTAGTTTCCTCTAGATCTACAATTAACGCGAGTCACTAACGTTAAAAACCTTGAGATCTCCTTTCTTTGTGCATACAAAACCCTACATGGTAGGTAACCAAGGAGAAAGGACCAAAATAATAAGTGACTTCCCAACCAACCTCATGAATGCCATCAATGAAAGTTGTGAAACAGTAGGTGAGGACATGACGCCCAACGCATCCCCCTAGGTGAGAGAGGTCACCTCCCCCACATTGCAGCATAACAAAACCCAGCGGAAAAAGGGCCTCCACGTCTACAGAAGAAGGGACGCCCCCAGCTATGAAAAAACTCCTCGAGGCATGGCTGACCGACACGCTGCAAGTGTCCTCAACAAACTCGCTCCATGCATGACCGCAGAAATCACAAAGGCTTGCACGATACAACAAACAGACGAGCAATGCAACCGACCCCTCCCTCCAACGACAGGTATAACTTAAAATGTTACTGACAATGCAGGTGACAACGCCCACGCTGCCATTCTAAAGAGGATGGAAGAAATGGAGAATGAAAACAAGGCGCTCCGAGACCAGATGAAAGAGGACCAAGAACGAGTTGACAAGATATCGGGCGCTCCTAAGCTGCTGCTCAAAAGGGACACCGGCAGGTTCGTAGAGCAGTCATACAACGATGATGCATCCCTACATGCCATACCAAAGATCTTTAAAATGTCGTCCTACCTCAGAAAGGTTGTGAAAGGCAATGACCTTGCCAAGGAAGGGCACTAACATGGTATTCGCAGCTACCAGCTCTCTCCATAGAAACTTTCGAAGAAATGGCCAATAAGTTCTTAACCGCCCATGCAGGAGCCAAGAAGGCCGAGGCAAGAGTAGACGACATATTTGCTATTAAGCAGTCCTTGGGAGAGGGAGTAAGGGACTTCCTCGCCCGGTCCAACAGAGTAAGGATGACTTTGACAAATGTATCCGAAGGGATGGCGGTCACAGCTTTTCATAACGGGCTGAGTAGAGAGGGTTCAAGAGCAACGAGAAAATTGTTAAGCCAGTTGATAGAGAGGGTTAACCTCGGTACAAGCCAAACCCAGAAAAGAGCAAAGAGGCAGTACCAGAAGAGATCATCCGATTTCGCGACCTAATAGAGAACGGCACCAACCATATGTCAGGATGGCCGCCCAACCCTCCCTCCGCTATGAAGAAGGCCCGTCCAGGCCAAGGACAGACACTCATCGGAATGAAAGAGGTATGCCTCCTTTATTATCAGCTCACAATTTTTTTTTTGTCGCCTACAAAAATAGTCTACGCTCTTGAGAAACTCAGAACAAAAGTGAAATGGCCGCCGAAGATGATATCAGACCCAAACACCATAAAATTCGACGCCCTCTGTGAGTTCCACCAGGAACGCGGGCACAAAATAGAAGATTGCATCACCCTCAAACAAGAAGTCGTAAATATGTTACGGTAAGGGCACCTCAAAGAGATGTTAAGAGATAAGGGGAGGACGAACTTCGCTAGAGAACGTGAATATCAAGACCCGCCAAAGTCGCCATCGCCAGCTCGTACCATCAACATGATCATCGGCGGCGGCGGCGCCTCTATCAATGGCGTGAAGTTCATCACCACTCACAAGCTCAAGCGATTTATCATCCACGAACGGTACGACAGACTCGAAGAAAGTATTATTTTTTGAGTCGTATATCGACGGTTTGACTTTCCCTCATAATGATGCCCTCGTTATTACTTTATGCATTTTAGACACCGATGTCAAACGCATCATGATGAACGACGGAAGCGGTGCGTGCATTATCTATCCCCGAGTCCTTACCCAAATAAGGCTCGAGGATAAGATAGTGCAGCACTGCATCACGCTAACCGATTTTAATAATGCAGTTGATTGGACATCCGGAGAAATTACACTCCTCGTCTTGGCCGGTGGTGTGACTATGGAGACGGCATTCCATATCATGGACCAGGCCACTGTGTACAACGCCATAGTGGGACGACTATTGATACATCCCATGAGAGCCATCCCCTCCAACCTATACCAAGTAATTAAATTCCCAGCACCATGGGGGATATTCAGCATACGTGGGGAACATAGCACATCCCGGGAATGCTATCATAGTGCCTTGGACAACACGGCCACCCAACAGAAAAAAGACAAAGAAAAAGAGGCATAGCAATCAACAGGGTCGAGGTCGAAGAAAGAAGAGACTCGGGACATCATCATGGATCATGACACAGTGGAGGCTGCGGGTTCGACCATAGAAGACCTCGACCCCGTTTAATTGGACCTCAACGACCATAGCAAGAAGGCCTATATCGGCTGCAAACTCCACGAATCGGGTAAATTCAGTCAATTCTAATTAGCTAATGCAGATTTGTTTGCTTTCAGCCATGCAGATATGTCGGGCATCCCAAAGGAAATCGCCACACACAAATTAAACGTCGACCCATTCCACCCCCCAGTAAGGAAAGTCACGCGTAAATTCAACTCCGCCATCAACAATGTAATCCGCGAGGAGGTGGAAAATTGTTAGAGAACGGCTCCATCAGGGAGTCAAAGTACCCCAAGTGGATCGCCAACGTAGTGAAGGTGAAAAAGAAAAATGGAAAATGGCAGATGTGCATGGATTTCACAGAGTTGAACAAAGCATGTCCGAAGGATTTAGTTCTTATTACCCCATATCGACCAACTCATCGACACAACAGCCGAGCATGAACTATTGAGTTTCTTGGACGCTTACTCAGGCGATAATGAAATTCTTATAGAGGAAGAAGATCAAGAGAAGACCACGTTCATCACCCACCAAGGAATGTATTGCTATATGGTCATGCCGTTTGGACTGAAGAACACGGGGGCTACTTATTAAAGATTGGTAACAAAGATGTTCCAAGACCAGCTCAATAAGACCATGGAGGTATATATAGACGATATATTGGTCAAGTCCGAAAGGGCAGAGGATCACATCGATCATTTGAAAGAAACTTTTGACATACTCAAACGATACGGAATGAAGTTGAACCCAGAGAAATGCATATCTGGCGTAGCCTCGGGAGAGTTCTTGGGTTTCCTAGTGTCGCAGCGAGGGATCGAGGTCAACCCAGACCAAATCAAAGTTATATAAGGGATACCAGAACTCCTAACCACCAAAAAGCAAGTCCAAATGTTGACTAGTCATATCGTCGTCCTAACAAGGTTCATCTCGCGGTCGCCGGATAGATGTCATAAATTGTTTGGCATACTCCAGAAGGATAACGGCCTCGAATGGACTCCCGAGTGCGTCTAGGCTCTTCGAGAACTAAAGGCATACCTATCATCACCGCCACTACTTTTAAAACTCGAACCTGAGTAGCAACTCCTTGTCTATATAGACGTATCCGAGGTAGCAGTAAACGCAGTCTTGATCCGCGAAAACAAAGGTACGCAATCTCCCATATATTACATTAGCAAAACACTCGTCGATGCTTAGACGAGTTACCCACACCTCACAAAAATGGCTCTGGCCCTGGTTGTGGCTTCACAGAAGCTTAGACCCTATTTCAAATGCCACTCCATCTCGGTCGTTACGACCTTTCCCCTGAGGAGCATTTTGCATAAACCCGAGCTATCGGGGAGGCTGGCCAAATGGGCCATCAAGCTAAGTGAGCACGATATCACTTACCAGTTGTGAACGGCGATAAAGTCACAAGTGCTCGCCGACTTCAGTGCAAAAATAATGCCTGAAGTCGAAAGGGAAGCCGTACAAGCTTCCCTCCAAACACAATACCTCTGGGTCCTATACACCGATGGTACATCTAACGCATCAGGGTCCAGAATGGGACTCGTACTCAAGGTCCCAACATGCGAAGTAATTCGCTAGTCCATAAGGTGCCCGAATATGACTAACAATGAGGCCGAGTATGAGGCCATGATTTCAGGGTTAAGGCTAGCACTCAATTATGGGGCAAAGCGGCTGAAACTCCGCTACGATTCCCAGCTCGTAGTCAACCAAGTCACAGGGACTTTCCAAATCAAGGAACAAAGGTTGCAAAAATACCAGGCCGAAATCTGCAAGCTATTGCCTGAGTTCAATGAATGCCAGTTGCCACGAGCATAGAATGTCGAAGAAGATGGCCTCGCCAAACTGGCCACAGCTACCAAAAGCATCACAACCGGAGATAAAAGCGTGGTCCACCTCCTGAACTCATCACTAGACCAAATCGAGGTAAGAACCATAAACTTAACTTGGGACTGGCGCAATCGTATTATCACATATTTGCAGGACAACATACTCCCAGACAACAAAAAAGAGGCCAAGAAATTAAGAATGCAAGCGGCGAGATATAGTCTCCTTTATAGCGACCTGTACTAGAGAACTTATGGCGGCCCCTAGCGAAATGTTTGGGCCCGAACCAAACCCAGCGCGTCCTCGAAGAAGTCCATGAATGCCATTACGGTGCTCACTCCGGCAATTGAGCACTGATCAGATGCCTCATACGAGCGGGATACTATTGGCCCACCATGAAAAAGGACGTCGCAGACTTCATAAGGAAATGCGAGTAGTGCCAAAAGTATGCCCCAATGATTCACCAAGCAGGTGAACACCTCCACTCAGTCACCTCCCCTTGATCGTTCATCAAGTAGGAGATAGACATCGTGGGCCCCCTCCCAGCAAGACGAGGTAATGTACGATTCCTTTTAGTTTTAACTGAACTTTTCTCGAAATGGGTGGAAGCAGGAGCGTTCGCCCAAATATGGGAATAGTAAGTAATCACCTTTATATGGAGAAACATCATCTGCCGATTCGGTTAACCCAAGGAGATCAACCGTGACAAAGGACCCCAGTTCACAAGAAAGAAAATTGCTGAGTTCTTCGAGAAGTGACATATCAAGAGGATGCTCTCAACCCCATATCACCTAGTGGGTAATGGGCAAGCAGAATCCTCCAACAAATCCATACTAAACATCATGAAGAAAAAACTCAAAGGCGCCAAGGGGCAGTGGTTGAAAATACTACCAGAAGTGTTATGGGCCTACCGAACAACTTTGAAAACCAGTATATGAGAGACACCCTACTCTCTAGTATATGGGACTAAGGCAGTTATACTGGTAGAGGTCGGAGAACCCAGCCTATGGTACTCATATGTAAGCGGCACGAGTAACGATGAAGGTAGAAGGCAGGAACTCAACGAAATTGATGAACGAAGAGATATGTCGTACATAAGAATGGTCGCCCAAAAACAACAGGCAGAACGCTATTACAACAAGAGAGCAAAGGTATGGTCGCTCAATGTCGGGGACTACGTACTGAAGTCCAAAACTCAAGCGAGCAAAGACCCCCCGGGAAGGCAAGCTAGGAACGAATTGGGATGGTCCGTACAATATCACAGCCAAAGCGAACAAAGGTTCATTCCAACTAGATACAATGGAAGAAAAGCTACTACCAAACAACTAGAACATCAGCCACCTCAAATACTTCAACTTCTAAGAGAAAAAACGTCCCCCAAGTCGTACTCTTTTTTCCCTCACTTGAATTTTGTCCCATTTGGGTTTTCTCAAGAAGGTTTTTAACGAGGCGGCGAAAGGAACACTTCGAGTCGAAGTACGCGGAGGTAGGATCATGGTTACTATTTTATTTCTCGACCTCTCAATACTCTCCAGGTCAACCAATAAAGGGACTAGATAGACTGGTACTGGGACTGGAACGCCAGCCAAAATCTGTAATTTTCTCTAAAGCAATAAGAAAACTTACGCTTATTAGTTCATCTTTTTCATGTTAAGGTTATGTTCGACCCCGTTCGAACAAACACCTAACGAACCTCACTGCGATTTAATGAAAGGTTATGTTCGACCCTGCTCGAACAAACACCTACCAGCACTTGGCCATGATTTAATGATAGGTTATGTTCGACCCCGATCGAACAAACACCTACCAGCCCTCGGTTGTGATTTAAAGTGTTTGACCTCACTCGAACAAACACATATCGGTCCTCGGCCATATCTCAACAAAGAAACAAAAATATACACAAGTACAAAAAATAAACCACAGGAATAGAAGAAGATGCAAGGAACAACTTTGATATTTCATATACTTAAGCTGTTTACAAAAGGCTCGTGAAGACGCCGACAAAAAATACACAAAAAGTCAAAAAAAAACTACTAATCACCGCCATTACGGCCTTCAACATCTTCGCCAGCTCGATCTTCAACATGATCGGCCAATTCCCTCACCATCTCGGCCCCCAACGCTTTCGCCATCCTTGCCCGGAGGGTATATGGAATCATACCAGGCCTCATCCTCAAGGCGATCTACAACATCCTCGTCGCCCTCATCTTCCTCACCAGAACAAGGAGTAGCCAGATTAACCACATGCAATACGAGCCTCGTGAGCTTTGATACGAGCACCCTCAAAATCTGTAACAGAAATGGAGCCCGCTACATGCAACTCCCAAAGCACATCCAGTCGGGCTTTGGCATGAATCCACTCTTTGTATAAATCACAAGGAATGTTGGGGAAGCCAGAAGTTGCAGATGAAGAAGGCTGTTCAAGTAGTTTAGCGTTCTCGGCCTCCAAACCAGCCACTCGATCATAAAGATCAGAGGTCTCTTTCTCCAACTACCCAATCCTCTCATCGAGCCGCTCTTCTTTGAGCCTTGTTGTTGTTAATAATTTTCTCGCTCAGAACGGAGAGTCTAGATCACTACCTCAAGAGACTCCACCTTCCTCAAAGCCTCCAACTGAGCGTACCCCGCCTTCTCTAGTTCCTCCATCTTCTCGGCAATCTCGCCACTAGGAGCCTCTGCCCTAAATTGATACTCCTCAAGCTGGCCTCGCAGCAAGACCACCTAAGCTTGAAGATCACTGCACTGGTCTTTGGACCTTTTGCTGAGCTTGAGCTCTTCCTCCTTGCTCCTCAATGTCCCATCCAAGATGTTGCACTTCCCCACCATCCGCACTAGTTCCTCATCTCTAGCCTTCAAGTCATCCCTTAGTTGGTGCATATTGCCGCTTTTGCGGAGCCGGCACTGAAGCTCCCAGTACTTCTCAGGCACCTGAAATACTTATCCTTCAACTTCACGTTAATGTCATTGCGTCTCTGCTCCCTACAAGCACTCTCAATCTCCAGGACAACCGTCTACAAAATAAATGTAGTTAGAACTTACGAAAGAACAAAACATAAGAAAAATAATAGATAGCAAATGTACTTACTCGAAAGGCGAGGCCGGCAATATTATTTGATAGGGCGTTGTCATCTATAGTCTTGAGGGTTGTACCCTCAACTTCAGAACAAAGAGGGACAAGGGAAGGGATAATCTTCTCGGTATCCACAAGAAGATTACAGTCCATCGGGATCGATATAGTCCTCGAACCCCCTTCCAACCTCACATCAAGTTGAGTAATCCCCTCGTCAATCATCCTCAACTCGTCTACATCTATGTCGGAGTCAGATCTAACATCCTCCTCAACGACGACCTTCCCCCTACCATCAATCGAGGAAGGCACGTCCGCCGCGACCCCAGAAGATGAGTCTTCTCTGCGCCTCGAAGGAACAGGGTCGTCATTACTTACCACGCCTTCGGTCGCCTCCCCCACAGGACGCGTACTTATTTTCTCCAAACAATGGGCCTCAGGACTCGCCTCTAGGCTCTCCCCGATATGCATTGTGGCCGTTTCCTGAAGGACAAGGCCACTATCTCCTATGACGACGGTTGTCATTCTCTCTCCCCCGACGTCCATGGCCCTTCTCTTAAGAGGCATCAAACCACCATCTTCAGGCAAGGCGTCTTCCTCATCAATTAGCGAATAAGGTCGGGAGGCAGGAGCCGCAGAAAGAACGAAGACGAGCTCTCAAGTTACAGTAGCCGAGGTCGAGATCGTAATGGAAGATGCAGTGGCCGTAACATGAGCCGAAGTCGAAGAGGCAGCAACAGCCCTACGAAAAGAAGGCACTGGTTCCCGGCTCCTCCGAGAACCCCTGCCTAAGAAAAAGACAGTACTAAGTCAACAAAATGAATCCGTATAAAATAGGAGACAGAGTGGCCACGACCAAAGATAGGAGATTACCAGTTAAAGGGAGAACAAGCCCGAATTTCTTGAAAAACCTTGGCCAATCACGGATTACTATGATATGAGGGAGGAGTCGCTCGACCCAGTCAGAAATATAAGGGGCCACAGAAAGAGGCTGATTGTTGGCTACAAAAGGGAAAAAAATCATCACCAATCAAAGTTCAAAATCAAAAGTAAAAATAGAAGGAAACACGGCACTTATGAGCGTAGTTCCAAGCTTTGGGAAAGCCGTTGACGTTTTCCACGATGTCCTCGGTCCTAACGAAGAAGAAGTTAAGCCAGAACTGACGATTAGCTTTGTCGTTTATCTTCACCACCAAGAATTTGCCTCCTCGGTGGCTAAGGTTCAACATCACGCCCTATAAAAGCCAGGGGCGAATAGGTGTATCAAGTGTCGTGGTGTCAGTTCGACTCCGTCTAGCTTGGCAAATTTGGTCAACATCTTTATCACCTTGTAGACATACGGTGCAAGCTGAGCCGGACAAACACCGTAATAGCGACAAAATTCCTCCACTAGCGGGAGGAGAGAGAGAGAATAGCCATGAGAAATAGATAGGCATAGAGGGCGCAGTACCTAGGGTGGTGTACCTGTACCATATCCCCTTTGGTCGGGATCAACTCAACATGGCTAGGAAGGCCGAATTTGGCCTCGAGCTCCGCCAATTCTTTAGGCATCATCAATGATTTAAAAATTCCATGTAGCATCCGGTACTTTGGTAAGATCGGACCTGGAATCAGGATTACGCGAGATTATCTCATCCACCAACGTGAATGTTTCATCCTCAACAATTGTGGAAGTACCTTCCCCATGAGAGGGAAACACCACTGCCAAGGGAGCCACATGACTTCCCTCACCAGACTCAGAAGGTACGTTAGACATGATTCGATGTAAGGAAAAGAGGTATCAAACGAGGAGAAGTTAAGAACAATATAAATCACTAAAACAAAGAAGAGAAGTTAGAAGTAAGAAGAGAGCAAGAGGAAAGTATCGGATTTCGAAACAACTGAAGATTTAAAACTTCAAAATTTTGTCCAAATACCTCTATTTATAAAGGTCTTGGCACCGAAAAAAAGGCTCATCATTACTGGCACTGGAACCGAAGCGACATGTCTAATCAGAGGTCACACGCGAAACAAAAGCGACTCATCAAGAATATGCATCAATAAGCGTCATAATGACGCATGACATTATGACATCATCCTAACTCGTGGAAAGCATAACTCTAGCAAGTCACCTGGAAAATCGAAGCGTTTGAAATGCGCTGCCCGCGCTGACACTTTGTCGCAACCATCACGACCTAAGGCTAAGTATTTTATATTTCATCAGTTATTTCATTATCTTTTGGATCAAATTAATTCACTTATCTAGAAATCACGAACATATTCAACTGTATCGTTTTACAGGTAAACAGTTTGGCGCCTACCATGGGGACTAGACAGTCGTGCAATTAAATTGATCCTTGCCTTTTTTACTAATGTGTTTGATTAGTTTGTCTTAGCAAAAATCACAAAAGAAATGGCAGATAACACTGTTAACGGCACACGCAACCCTGAAATTCAAGGGGAGCAGCCTCATTTCAAGGATTCAATCAGTGACACTCACTATGAGGGTAATGACACCACACCAGTGCATGACGGGCGGAACCCTCGACAGGTTCGGGAGATGACTACTGATGATGCTGATGAGGAGCATGTAACGGATGCAGTGAGGGTCCTACAAGAGTAACATGCAATCATTCTAAGTCATCTCACGCGGCAGGATCATGTTATGATGGAACTAAAGCACGCACTATCAGGCGCTTCAAATAATGAGGCGAGATCCCATTCCTTCCGATGTTCCCGCAAACCAAACGATGCAGAGAGTCGACAGCAACACTTCCAGGGACGAAGTTGGCTCCGACGGGGCCGGGGGGAGTAGATCCGGCCTCAACAACGGTAACAATCCGTTCAAGGATGAACTTTTGCAGTTTATGAAGGAAGTAAATGCCCGCATGGATCAAATCCTGGGCGCGCCACCAATATTGAAAGGCCCGAACTCAAAGAAGTATATTCAATTACCGTACAAACCGAGTGTGGCCCAGGAATTAATCCCGAAGTGGTTCAAAATGGCCGAAGTGCCGAAGTATGACGGAACTTCAGATCCACAAAAGCTCATTACCACCTACACAACAGCAGTGAAAGGAAATGATTTGGCTCCTCACGAAATTGAGTCCATGTTGCTGAAAAGATTTGGTGAAACTCTCACGAGAGAAACTTAAACGTGGTATTCATTATTGCCCGAGAATTTCATGGATTCCTTTGAGATGCTCGCGGATTCTTTCATCAAATTGTATGCCGGTGCCAGAAAGGTACAAACCCGAAAGGCCGACATATTCAGGATCGCGCAGTGAGTATTTGAATTATTATAAGAGTTCGTTACCCGGTTCCAGAAGGAAAGGATATTACTACCGGCAGTCCCGGATGAATGGGAGGCTGAAGCGTTCACCAAAAGTTTAAATCCGAGAAGTTCAGACGTTTCCCGAAAGTTGAAAGAAAATCTGCTCGAGTTTCAAGCGATGACTTGGGCGGATGTCCACAACAGGTACGAGTCAAAAATAAGGATCGGAGACGATCAGGTTGGCTTTCCATTGTCGACCAATGGATGGGAGAAGAATAGAGAAAAAACGAAAGATGATACTGACGCGGATAAATGAAACAGATCGCTACAGGATAGAGAAATCTCGGGGTCGCGAGATTCTTCTTACCCAAAGTTGTCGAAGTATAACTTTAATGTTAGTATGGTGGAGTTGGTATCAGCCATGAGAATTATCAAAGAGGCACGATTCCCAAGACCTATGAAATATGATCCGAGCTAGAGGGATCTCAATTTATGGTGTGAATACCATGGCACTAATGGCCACCGGACTGGGGACTGCCGACACCTTCGGGAAGAAGTGGAAACACTGTTAAAGAATGGTCACCTTAGAGAATTCTTGAGTGACTGAGCTAAAAATAATTATGGTCGGAACATGGGCGATGCGGAAACCTCGAATACAGGAGAAGAACCCCCACGCCAAACAATCAATATGATCTTCGAAGGAAATGAAATTATTGAGGTCACCTTTTCGGCAGCAAAGAAGACAAAAGTATCGATAACTCATAGTAAAAGGCTTTGGGAAGACGATATCACATTTACGGACGAAGATGCAGACGGATTACTGCTACCGCACAATGACGCACTGGTAATTTATTTAAATGTGTTAGATTTTAAAATTAAACGTGTTTTAGTGGATCCAGGAAGTTCAGCTAATATCGTATAATGGAGAGTACTGGAGCGAGCTAAACTCACTGGAAGCATTATCTCGGCAATGAAACTCCTCGCCGGATTCAACCTCGCAAGCATGACAACCCAGGGAGAAATTTTACTGCTCACGAACGCTGAGGGAGTAATGAAGACAACTCTCTTCGAAGTGGTAGATGGATACATGGGGTATAACATCATCTTGGAAAGACCATGGATGCACGAGATGAAAGTTTTGCCTTCAACATATCACCAATTGTTAAAGTTTTCGACACCCGAGGGGATCAAACAGATAAGGGGTAATCAACTGGCAGCAAGGGAGATGAATGCAATTTCGGCCTCCTATAGGAAAGGAAAGGAATGTGCGACATAGAAATTACCGGAACCGGCACCTGCCCCCGAACTAGATGAAGTTAGCTCGGGGACTAAAGAGTCGGAATACTACCAGGTACCAAGGTATTTTCAAGTATCAGAAGAAACGGACGCGACGAAGTCCACGATAGAAGAACTGGAGCAAGCTGTGTTGTTCGAAGAACTCCTAGAAAGGAAATTCCATTTGGGAACAGGACTGCACCCGGAGCTCAGGTTTGCTTTTATCGAATTCCTTAAAATTAATGCTGATTGTTTTGCATGGTCCCATGATGATATGACAGGAATCCCGACGGAGATATCCATGCACAAGTTAAGCTTGGATCCCAACATACCTCCGGTAAGGTAGAAGAAGCGCCCTATTACCGAAGCAAGGAATAAATTCGTGAAAGAAGAGGTAACACGTTTACTTAAGATTGGTTCAATCCGAGAGGTAAGATATCCAGACTGGCTACCCAATGTAGTAGTAGTTCCTAAGAAAAATAATAAATTTTACATGTGCGTAGATTATAAGGATCTTAATAAGGCGTGCCCGAAAGACTCATTCCTATTGCCAAATATCGATCAAATGATTAATGTCACGGCCGGACACAAGTTAATGAGTTTCCTTGATGCTTATTCTGGGTACAATCAAATCAAGATGAACCCAGAAAATTAGGAAAAGACTTCGTTTATAACAAAGTTTGGCATATATTGTTACAATGTGATGCCCTTCGGGTTAAAGAACGTTGGAGCCACTTATCAACGGCTCGTGAATAAGATGTTCGAAAAACAAATAGGAATGACTATGGAAGTGTATATATATATATATATGGAAAGACTTTGGAAGTATATATAGACGATATGCTCGTTAAGTCTTTGAATGCAGGTGACCACCTGAAGCATTTGCAAGAAACATTCGACATCCTGAGGGAGAACAATATGAAACTTAACCCCAAGAAGTGTGCGTTCGGGGTCAGTTCAGGTAAGTTCCTAGGATTTCTAGTCTCACAACGAGGATTTGAGGTAAATCTCGACAAAATCAAGGCCATAGATGACATCCCGGATCAATTGTCTAACGTAAAAGAAGTCTAGAGGCTCACAGAGTTATAGGGAGATTGGCAGCTTTGAGCAGGTTCATTTTTCGTTCATCGGAAAAATGTCATCGCTTCTTCGCACTACTCAAAAAGAAAAATAATTTTGAATGGACACCGGAGTGTCGGCAAGCCTTGAAGGAGTTGAAAAAATATTTGTCAAGCCCTTTGTTGCTCTCAAAACCAAAAGAAGGTAAAATATTGCTAGTTTACCTCGCGGTTTCAGAAGTTGCGGTAAGTACAGTTTTAGTCCGGGAGGACGAAGGTACGCAATCTCCCATTTATTACGTTAGTAAAATTTTAACGGGAGCAGAATCTCGCTACCCACATCTGGAAAAGCTGGCCTTAGCTCTCGTAGTAGTCGCTCGGAAGTTGAGGCCCTACTTCCAATGCCACCCGATAGCTGTGGTGACTACTTTCCCTCTGAGGAATATCCTCCATAAACTCGAGCTCTCGAATAGATTGGCCAAATGGGCCGTCGAAATGAGCGAGATCGATATAGAATATAAATCGAAGACTGCAATTAAGTCGCAAGTCTTGGCTGACTTCATGGCCGATTTTAGTCCGGGACTATTGCCTCTGGCGGCCAAGGAGGCAATAATGGTGTCAGAACCGACATCGGGAGTTTGGACCTTATTTACGGATGGAGCTTCAAAAGTAAAAGGGTCCGGGCTTGGAATAGTCTTGATCACGCCTTCGGGGGAAACCTTAAGGCAAGCCATCAGAACGATTCCCTTAACTAACAATAAAGCAGAGTACGAAGCTTTGATTGCAGGGCTCGAATTGGCCTGGGGGCTTAACTCCGAAATCATCGAAATCAAATGTGATTCGCAGTTGGTGGTGAATCGGGTCTATGAAATTTTTGACACCAAAGAAGAACGTATGCAGCAATACGTGGTAAAAGTTCAAGCTTTATTGGTATGATTCCGAGAGTGGTCAATTACTCATATCTCGAGGGAAGATAATGCGAAAGCAGATGCATTGGCAAATTTGGGTTCATCGACAGAAGTCCAGGGATCCGAATCGGGAACGGTAGTATAACTGATGAACTCAGTCTTGGACATAGATGGTTACTATGAGGTGAATTTGACTAGTTTGGTCTGGGACTGGAGAAACGAAATAATCGATTATCTCGAGCATGGAAAGTTGCCCAAACACCCCAAAGCATCAAGAGTGTTACGCGCCAAAGATGCACGTTGTAGCTTCAAGAAAGGCCAATTGTACAGAAAATCCTTTCAAGGCCCGTTGGCCCGGTGCTTAGTAGCATCAGAAGCTAACTATGTCATGAGAGAAGTCCACGAAGGATATGCGGCAACTACTCACGTGTAGATTCTTTGGTGCTGAAATTAGTTCGGGCAGGATATTACTGGCCACGTATGGAACAAGATGACAAAGACTTCGTATGAAAATGTGACAAGTGCCAACTCTACGCACCACTAGTACATCAACTGGCAGAACCCCTATATTCAGTTCTATCCCCGTGGTTGTTCATGAAATGGGGGATGGACATCATCGGACCACTACATCGGCTCCCGGAAAGGTAAGGTTTCTTTTAATTTTGACCAACTATTTTTCTAAATGGGTGGAAGCAGGTCCTTATCAGAACATCGGAGAATGCGAAGTGGTCGACTTCCTGTGGGAAAACTTAATATTCAGGTTTGGAATACCAAAAGAGATTGCATGCGACAATGAGTTGCAGTTTATTGGAGCAAAAGTTACAAAGTTCCTTGAAGATTTGAAGATAAAGAGGATTATCTCTTCACCTTATCATCCGAACGCGAATGGTCAAGCAGAGTTAACAAACAAAGTAATTATACAAAATCTAAAGAAAAGGTTGGAAGCACCAAAAGGCAACTGGCCCGAAGAATTACCTGGGGTTCTATGGGCTTACCGAACAATGGCCAAGTCAAGCACGGGAGAAACCCCTTTTTCCCTTGTGTACGGCGTAGAATCTTTGATACCGATAGAAGTAGGGGAACCAGCCTTAAGGTATTTCCAGGCGAACATAGAATCGAATAACGAGGCAATGCTAATCAACTTGGAGCTGCTCGAGGAACGCACGGACTTGGCGCATGTCAGAATGGCGGCTCAAAAGCAGAGAATGGAGCGATTTATAATCGAAGAGCCAACCTCCGTTATTTCAAAGTAGGAGACTTAGTCTTGAGGAAGGTAACTCAAAACACCCGGGAACTCAATGCGGGCAAGTTAGGCCCAACATGGGAAGATCCTTACCGGGTTTCAGCTATCACTGGGAAAGGATCATACGAGTTGGAGAACCAAAACGGAGACAAGTTACCCAACAACTGGAACGTGGCTCACCTCAAAAGATATTACTGCTGACAAACAATAGTCAAACGGAAAGTATATATTGCACTCTTTTTCCCTTCGTTCAGTTTTTGTTCTAATTGGGTTTTTCTGTCAAGGTTTTTAACGAGGCAGCGATGGAAAGCATACTATGAAGACAACAGAAATAAGATCTCTGATGCCAAGGCTTCACTCAGGGGCAATTAGATAATCTTTGGTTTGATAGCAAATTCCCACCGGAAAGTTACGTTTGCTACCGAACAGAGGTTACCCGATCATTCACGAGCACAAACCACTAAAGGACTACTAGGTATTCTTTCATTCGATAGCATGGGATCCTAAGGGGAAACAAGATATGTTGCCGAGTGAAGGATTACCTAGCAAATCATTGGTGGAATCTTCGAAGATACAAGACTACCAGTGTTACAATTCGCATTCAAACACTCGGGGGGAATGATACGAGAATACAACAACACTGAATGCTACGTTAACCGGGGAACGAAAATCCAGGAATAGAGTACATCATCGGGACCGGGGATTGCACAGCCAGCCCCGTAGAAACAAGTTATTCAAGATAGCCACAATTCATGGCAATTTCTTTTTTGCATAGCAAAATGCTTATGTACTTTTGAAAATAGAAGGAATTAAATTAAAAGAAATCCTTTTGTTTTTATCTTGTTTCTTGTCTGAACGATGAGTTAATTTTGCCATTTGAAAGTTAAACAAGTACTTCAAATATTAGTGCCGTAATGAAAATGAGACGTCCTCTTCAAGAGCACCGTAAATATAAGAGGGACCTCTCTTATAAAAACTCTCTCGTTAAAGGGTTGGTTCCGGAAGAATCAATGCCCGAAATCTAGAATGCCATCGGGGAAAAATACACCCAAAGCCGTATACGAAAAAGACGCAAAAAGCAAACTTCGCAAATACTCATGGAAACCCTCACGAAAAAGGGATAATACGCGAAACCAAAATGCTTCGAAGAAAAAGCATCCGAGGTTACACATAATAAAGCGCGAACAGAACAACATGCACAGAATACTTGAGCAAGTACGAAAGTTAAAGACTTGCATGAATATTCAAATGAAAGTAAAGACTCAAATGATACTTGAACAAAAAAATATGTTTTTATTTACAAGGATGCATCAAAATGATAAAGGTACAAAATAGAAAAAGAAACAAAAAGCTAAACTGCAGAGTCTCCGGAATCATGAGGAAGAGAAGTATCTGCATCCCCGGGTGTAGTAGATGGTTCCGCTTATGGCTCAACATTTTCCCCAGCTTGGTCTTCGACATCATCGCCTTCCGATCCTTCTTCAGTTTTCGAAAACTCAAAACCGGAATCAGAAGAACCTGGAGCATCAGACTGCGTCGGGAGTCCATTTTTTGCAGCCAACTCAAGCTCTCAGGCATTAGCAATTTCGGAATTAATGTCAATGATACCAGTCTTGGCCTCTTCCAAGGGTTTTCTCCTCATGCTATACATAGAATAAGTTTTTTCAACAATGAGGGAAGCCGCTAGCGCTTGAGTTCTTCTTTGAGTTGAGTAACTTCGGCGGAAAGGTTTTCCCGGGCGGACCTACTAGATTTGAGACTGACGTCGAGCTCACGGATAGTTGAACTAAAGAGCCTATTATGCTCGATAGTTTTCCTCTACTTCTCTTCTAGCTGGGCATGTTTCTCCACCACAACAACAAGCTCTTCACCATTAGAGTTTAAGGCTGTTTCCAAATTAATCACTCTTTCACCGGAGGCAGCCTCACGATCGGTTGCTGCAAGAATAGCGTTCTGGACTTCTGCCCATTTAGCTTTGGCTTCATCAAATATAACCCTCAGTGGCCCAATTTCTTGGCTAATGGTTACCACTTATTGCTCGCTCTACTGCAAACGAGCCTCCAAAACAACGGCCTCGGTATCCTTGGTTTCCAGTTCCGAGAGGCGGAGAAGAGTCTGGTCCCGTTCCCCCAAAAGTTGATCTCGTTCAGAAGTAAGTCCTTCCTTCTCTTGAATCAGCCTTTGAAGGCCCTCAGAAGCAAGAAAGTTGGCCTATAAAACAAAAAGAGGTAAAACTTAGAGTACATTTGTTCAAATGTAGAAGAAATAACAGAAGAAGAAAGGAACGTACCGTTGCGGCATTGTGCATAGCATTGTTCAACAAACACTCCCCCGAGAGTGTCTGAATCTTTTCCCAGTCTTTTTCTGAAGCCAAAGGCTTCAGGTAATTAGCAAGCTCCACCAGTCGGGATAGCAGGTTGCACCCAGTAGAGACCGAAAGAGTAATGTTCCTCCTCATTTGTGGATCTTCAGAAGGGGTAGCATAATGTTTCCCCAAATTCCCATGAACTGGGGACTATGGAGGAGGGATACCTTCTTCATGGTCAGGAGCGGCCGATGGATATGATGTAGCAACCGATGTTTGAAGAGTGGATGAAGATGGAAATGATGTAGTAGTTGATGGTGGTGGTGAAGGTAGAGATGAAGCTGATGGAGTTGAAGAGTGAGAAGCAGCTGCATCAAATGCAGTGCTGGTTATTTGATGCTCGCCAACCAAAGACGGCACGGACCCGGTACTCAGCCCCGCGGTACCGGTTACAGAAATTGGGGCCCGAAAGTAGGAGTTAGCATATTCAACTATATCAGATTCTCCCCAAAGTGTTGAGACGTCATTCTCAGTTGGTGTAATTGTCTCAACAGGTCGAGCATCCTGTTGAGATGATGAGGATCGTTTCCTTCTATGTAAAGAAGCTATCTCATCACTAGCTTCTTCATAATAATAGATTATCACAGTGTCCATGACCGACCCGGAAGGAGGACCAGTCATCATCGCCATTGTAGATGACTCGGGGGCATCAATATTTGCCATCTTATTCTTTTCCCCGGTTGCAGAGGAACGTCTTCTCTTTGGTTGCTTGTTCTCTAGTCGAGGACTCCGTGAAGAAACATTTACGCTTGAAGCAGGCCCGGAGATGCATGTTCGAGTAAGTGCCTCCTGAAGCAGCCTCGCCACATGATAAGTGGGGATTTTGACTACTTATTAGCAACTTTTAGCTTTTGTTTTAGTCTAAAAGCATTGAATGGTGTTCCCAAAACTGATGAAATGTGCAAAATTGCAGGAATGTTGGAAGTTGGACTCCCAAGATGAAATCCGACTCAAAAAGGAGTAATCTAAACACAAGGAAATAAAAGACACAGAAGCTCACAAAGTGCGAACCGCAAAATTCCATCTGCAGCCGTAAACAATGAAGAAAATCCCAGCAGGCTCTCTAGCAAACTACGGATCGCACATGAATTGTGCGGCCGCAAATGACGAGCTGGAGATAACTTCAGAGGGTGTGCAAATTTCCAAAGTCCAAGTCCCTGAAAATTGCGGACCGCACAAGACTTCTGCGGCCGTAGAAGAAGTGCCTTGTGGTCGCAGAAGTAAAGATGTGGACCGCAGTAGACCAGTTGCGGCTGCAGTGATAAATCTGCGGATCGCAAAAACATTGCCTTGCGGTCGCAGTTGAGAATTGTGCGGTCGCAGAATCCCAGTTCCTGCAAGATGAAGAATTCTGTAGACCGCACATGGAATTGTGCAGCCGCAGAACCTCCCGAAGGGCATTTTTGTCCTAAATTTTCAACCTTGTATAAATAGACGAGTATCACAAAATTAGGTTAACTTTTGACATCAGCAAATCCTGTAGCCGTTTTTCTTTGCCTCTTTTGGAAGTTTTCTATATTTTGGAGTATTTTACTATAGAGTTTATCATTTTAACTTTACAATATGAATTTAATTAGTATTTCTTCTTCTATTTCTTCGATTTCAAGCATGAGTAGCTAGATTTTTACTTGGGTTGTGACCCAACCCTAGTGTATAAACCTTATGGGTATCTAATTTAGTGCTTGTTTATGATTGTGTGTTTATTATTTAGCCTTATTCATGCTTTAATTTGTGGAATTAATTGTTGCAAAGATTAGTTCATTCCTAATTGACTTAGTCTCTACTTGAGAAAGAGAGACTGGGTCTAGGAAAATTTGGCTAATAAGAAATTGGGTCAATCGAGAGATTAATTAACTCAATTAAAAGGTTTAACCTAGATATAGTAATAACCCGACTTGAGCTTTTATCAACCTTTTTGTTATGACACATTTTCTAAACAAGCCTTGACCGGCACCCGGTTGCTAAATTTAACCGGGAGAACCATTTACACTTATTAAAACTATTATAACCTCAAAATTTATATGCAACAAGGTAATACTTTAACCAAATACTTTTAATTAATTTGAACAACTAAAATAACCAGCTCTCAAACTTTGTCTGTAGTAACTACTGAAATACTGCTAAGTTATTATCAAAAACATCTGAATCTTAACCTACCGACTGGTCTATAAAGCCTCTACTGATAAACTGACGTACTGCTCAGGACATGAGATTGCCTGGCTAGTTCTCCAAGTAAACAAATAAATAAGTTAATAAAGATGACTCAAAGGAATACTCCACGAACAAAAGCGGAGCTCACCAATAACACTAGAAGAGAGGGAAGTCCTAACTTGTAGCCTGCTCGCCTGCAAAACTGGTTCCTACGTTATACCGCATTCCAACGTAGGTTCCCAAAGGAGAACGTCAGTACCATCCAATGTACTCAGTGAGTCTCAACAACAAGGGACGAAACTTTAATAGAATATACATTACAAATAAAGATTTTGAATGCATGGAAAACATAAAGCTTCTAAGAACAATTCTAAAATAATTGCATAGTACTCCCTCCGTTTCAATTTATGTGAACCCATTTAACTGGGCATGGAGTTTAAGAAAAGAGAGAAGTCTTTTGAACTTGTGGTGTAAAATGAGGCACATATATTTTGTGTTGCTATAAATCATTGCATAAAGGTAAATTATTTTCAAATAAGGAAAGAGGTCATTCTTTTTAACACGAACAAAAAAGAAAATAGGTTCACATAAATTGAAATGGAGTGAGTAGAATTTTATAAATATTCTAAAAGAAATTCCTTTCTTTTTCTTTCTTATAAAAAAAAATACTTCAATTTATACTTCGGGAGTTCCAACTATCCTGACTTATTTCTGTCTTAGTCACCGTGTGATTGGCACGGGTTTGATCCTAACCTGATTGAATAGGCCCAATCCACGAGGTGCCACTCGCTTCATGGTTCTCAACGCTCATGTATCATACCTTAGCCTGGCTAAGTAAATTCTCAGCAACGAGACCCTCGGCTCATGTGCTCCCTACTTTGGCACAAGTAGTTTCAGAAAGTTAGCGCCTTGGTCAGGACCCTCGACCTAGACGATGACCCCTTCTTAGAATAGAGGATACTCCCAAAAACCATTTCTTTCTTAAACTTCTTCTTGTGACTTTTCAAGTCTAAATCTTTTCTGAAACATCCTATATATACTCATACTGGTTTCCTTATATGTAAATCATGGCATAAGAATGAAATAAACATTCAAAAGTATTTCTAAAGATTCTTGCTTTTTCATGAATTTTCAACATGAAAATGGCATATAAGAATAACGCAACAATCTAAAAATTTATGCACATATATCATAATAAATCACCTAAACTTTAGCTAGAACAATTCTAAGTTAATAAGTACTCACTCGCTCCGATTAAGTACATATTAACTTTTTTAAGCAATTCATCGAACACCTTGTATGCGTGCTTTTGTGAGTTAAACTACTTTAGTAAAAGGTTATATCAACTCACCTCAAAACTCCTCAAGCCAATACGTAGGCTCCAATCCAATTTATACCCGTCAAACAATCGATTCTACAATAACCAATATATTTTAATTAATTTAAAAGTTTCACACCTAAACATTGAACTTACTGTTGATACAGAGGAAGAAGGAAATTAACTATTCAATTCTTACCTACTACTACTGTAGGATAATTGACTATAGAGAATTTTATATACCTGAGTTCAAGAACTAGTAATTTGTAAAGAAATCCAAAACTTTCCGTTGTATGCGTGAGTAAGCAGCCTCTGTTTTGTGGCTCTCTGTTTCGTGAGTGAACAGAACACTAGTTCTGTTTTTCGTGTAAGGCTTTTTAGCCTTCTGCCTTTTGCGTGAATGAACATAAACCTATTGTTTAAGGCTTTAAGCCTTTTGTCTTCCTATTTTATGGGCTTTAGGCTGGCCCCCTTTTTTTTTTATTTTGACCCCCTTTTTTTAACTTAACTAATAATTAATGATACCCACTTTTAATAATTAATAATATTAAAATTATTAATATTTCCCTAATTGTATATCCAATTATTTTTAAATAGAGATGTAACTCAAAAGTCAATCACTAGGGTTTAAATTCGTAATAGAAGTATAATTTTTATGTACTCAAGGCAAGTTTAAAAATTAAATTCTATAATGAGCATGTGTTGAAACATTTATAGATTTGAGGAGTGTTACAATCTTCCCTCCTTAGAAACATTCATCCTCGAATGTTGCTAGCACTACTCACTTGAACTTCTTAAGTTTTCTTAGCACTACTCACTTTCCCAAGGGACTCAAAATTTTGGCTAACTCCCAAAATTTTCAAAACTTTCGGCAGAGTCTCCCCTGTAAATTGGACTATCCAAAAAAATATCCCTATCACTAATACCATAACTACACCAACAACAACCAAGTATACCATAACAGGCCATTCATAGGCACCATACACAGCTCATAAACTAATTACTCACACTCCGGCAAGGAGGTACCACAATAACCAACCAAAAATCTAAAGCACAACACTTCAGAAAAAGTAAATTACTTTAATGAATTAAATGTACTCTGGCATGGTACTAAATTATTTAATAACTAAATATGCTCTGACAGAAACTAAATTACTTCAACGACTAAGTATAATCTAGTAAGGACATAAACACTTGCTAACTTGTATTTAATAAATGAAATGTAAATGTCAAGCCAAACCTAGGTTCACATACCTTGTTCCTCAAATAAATAAGGATACTTCTTCCTCATATCTTCCTCAACCTCTCACGTAGCCTCTTTTGAATCATGATTACTCCATAAAACTTTTATCGATGCTATATCTTTTGTTCTCAACTTTCTTACTTGCCTATCGAGAATTTCTATAGGTACATCTTCATAAGTCTAGCCTTCTTTAATTTCTATGGTATCGGCATGTATTATACGAACTTCATCATGAATATACTTTCTAAGTATATACATATGAAATACATGATGAATAGAGGACAATTCAACGGGCAACGCTAGTTCATAAGCCATTTTCCCTTCTTTTCTATAATCTCATAAGGTCTGATAAACCTAGGACTAAGTTTCCCTTTCTTACCGAACCTCATAACTCCTTTCATTGGTGAAACTTTCTAAAATACCTTGTCACCAACCATGAACTCTAAGTCACGGTGCTTCTTGTCAGAATAGGACTTTTGACGACTCTGAGCCGCTTTCAGTCTTTCTCTGATTAGCTGGAATTTCTCTAATGCCTCACAAACAAACTCTGGACAAATCAACGGCACCTCTGCTGGTTCAAACCAACCCACTAGAGACCTACATCTTTGCCCATACGACGCTTCATAAGAAGCCATACCAATGCTGGCCTGATAGTTGTTATTGTAAGAAAACTCTATAAGTGGTAAGTGATCATCCCAATTACCTCCAAAATCTATAACACATGCTCGCAACATATCTTCGAAAGTTTGAATGGTCCTTTCTGCCTGACCATCGGTCTGTGGATGGGAATCGGTGCTCAAATTGACCTTGGTACCTAATCTTTTCTGAAATGCCTGTCAAAAATGTGTCATGAACTGAGGGCCTCTGTCAGATATGATTGAAACTGGAGTACCATGCAATCGGACTATTTCTTTGATGTATAACTGCGCATACTGCTCTGCGGAATCTGTCGTCTTTACTGGTAGGAAATGGGAGGACTTTGTGAGTCGGTCTACAATAACCCAAATAAAATCATGCTTACGGTATGTGCAAGGAAGACCTACTACGAAATCCATATTAATCATATCCCATTTCCACTGTGGTATTTCTATATCTTGAGCTAGGCCACCAGGCCTCTGATGCTCGGCTTTGACTTGCTGGTAATTCAACAGTTGGCCACATGATTTGTTACTTGCTTCTTCATGCCTTTCCACCAATACAACTTTTTCAAGTCCAGATATATTTTGGTAGCACCTGGATGGATAAAGTACCTCGAACTGTGAGCTTCTTCCATTATGTCCTTCCTAAGCCCATCTACATCAGGCACACATAACCAATCATTCAACTTCAAAAATCCATCATTTCCCAGAGTGAAAGCAGTGATTTCTTTGTTTCTGACTCCTTCTTTTAACTTCACTAAGTACGGATCTTCATCTTGCTTAGCCTTAACATGCACAACAAGAGAGGATTGAGCTAAGGCATAAGTAGTTATACCTCCTTCTTCGGTCTCATCCAATATAATTCCATCATTTGCTAGTTTTTAAATTTCTCGACCTAAAGTTCGCCTTTGTATTGCAATATGTGCCAGGACAACCATTGACTTCCTACTAAGTGCATCTTCTACCACATTAGCTTTGCCGGGGTGATAAAGGATATTGATGTCATAATCCTTCAATAGCTCGAGCCACCTTCTCTATCTCAAATTTAACTCTTTCTGCTTGAAAATGTACTGGAGGCTTTTGTGATATGTAAATACTTCACAATGCTTGCCATATAGGTAGTGTCGCCATATCTTTAATGCAAACACCACTGGTGCAAGCTCCAAGTCATGTGTGGGGTAGTTCTTCTCATGATTCTTTAACTGCCTGGAAGCATAAGCAATAACTTTTCCATCTTGCATAAGAACACACCCCAGACCAACTCTGGAGGCATCACAATACACTGTGAACCCACCCGAACCTGTCGGCAAGGTTAACACAGGTGCAGTGGTCAACCTCTTCTTTAACTCTTGAAAACTCTGCTCACAAGCGTCTGACCACTGGAACTTAACTGCTTTCTAGGTCAACTTAGTTAATGGAGCTGAAAGTGAGGAAAATCCCTCTACAAACCTTCTATAGTAGCCAGCTAATCCCAAGAAACTCCTAATTTCAGTTGGTGTTGTCGACCTTGGCCAGTTCTTGACTGCTTCTGTCTTCTGAGGGTCTACTTTTATGCCCTCATTAGATACCACGTGGCCTAAGTGCCACTGACTGCAACCAGAACTCACATTTTGAAAGCTTGGCATAAAGCTCATTCTCCTTCAAGGTCTACAAGGCTATTCTGAGGTGTTCTGCATGCTCATCGTTGCTCTCAGAGTATACCAAAATATCGTCTATAAACACGATAATAAAGTTATCAAGGAATGGTTTGAAAACTTTGTTCATGAGGTCCATGAATACAACTTGAGCATTTGTCAACCCGAAGGACATCACTAGAAATTCATAGTGCCCGTAGCGAGTTCTAAAGGCTGTTTTAGATATATCCTCTTCTCTGATTCTCAACTGATGGTACCCCGACCTCAAGTCTATCTTTGAAAAGTACTTTGTACCCTGAAGTTGATCAAATAAATCATCAATTCTTGGCAGTGGGTACTTGTTCTTAATGGTAACTTTATTCAATTGTCGATAGTCGACGCACATTTTGAGATACCCATATTTTTTCTTGACAAACAGGACCGGGGCACCCCACGGTGAAACACTCGGCCTGATGAAGCCCTTGTCAAGAAGGTCTTTCAATTGTTCTCTTAACTCATTAAGTTCTGCTGGAGCCATCCTATAAGGAGGTATAGATATGGGCTGAGTGTCTAGCATGAGATCATCTAGGAAACTTCTAGAAATTCTCTAACAACTGGCACGGACTGAAGAGCTGGTGGTTCTGATTCTGCATTAATGATATGAGACAAATAGGCAAGACACCCTTTGCCGATCATTTGTTGTGCCTTAAGGTAAGAAATAAACTTACCTCTAAGCGATGCTGAATTACCTTTCCACTCTAAGACTTCTTCATTTGGAAATTGGAACCTGACTATCTTGGCACGACAATCTAACATGGCATAGCAGGAACACAACCAATCCATACCCATGATCACATCGAAATCCACCATTTCTAACTCTATGAGATTGGCCTCGGTGTTGCGACCTTGGACTGAAACTATACAACCTCTATAGACTCTTGTGGCTTCCACTGACTCGCCAACTGGAGTAGATACTAGGAATGGCTCACTAAGTTGTTCAGGTTCTAGCCCGAGGTTAATTGCAAAGTATGGAGTCACATACGAAAATGTTGAACCTGGATCAATTATGGCATAAGCATTATGTGAGCAGACTAGAATTATACATGTAATAACTTCTGCAGATGCCTCTGCACTCTGACGATCAAGTGTAGCAAACAAATGGAGTTGTCCCCCTCCGTGAGTAACTCGATCTGTACCTATGCCTACTCCATGCCCGGCCTGATTATGAGAACCACGAGCCTGAGGTAGTGCAACTGTAGTAGTTGAGGAACTAGAAGGACGAGTTGATCCCCCACTGAATTACGTCGCAACTTTGGGCAGTTTACCTTTATATGACCACTGTCTCCGCAATGATAGAAACCGTGAAACCCAAGCTTGCACTGACCTGAATGTTGTCGCTTGTATGTTCCACAAAGACCTTGTTGTTGTGAATGTTGCTCAACATGACTCTGGCTATGTGAGGATGATGTCCTAAAATTCTGATTCTAGCGAGACTGGTTTCCATAACTCTGAGTATGTCTGAAGGAAGACACACCACCTGACTGATGACTGCACTGAGCTGGTGCTAATGAATCCTTATTGGAGGAACCCCTTCCACCTCCGCTGGATGTACCATTAAACCCGCCCGCTGTCCGGGCTTTCTTGTTATGCTCTTTTTGTTCTCTCCTTTGTTGTCTGTCTTTTTCTAAGTGCTTGGCAAATCCCACAACAGAGGAGAAAGCTATCATTCCTACCGCAACAGCTGATGTCGTACCTTAATATGGTAATCCAAACCGCCAACAAACCTGCGGATCTTTACTTTTTCTGCCTTAACCATGCGAGGAGCATGCTTAGCCAAACTTATGAATTCCATGTAGTACTCTTGCATACTTTTATTCCCTTTTTTGAGCTGCTCTAACTCTGTAGCCTTAGCTTCCCTATCCTCTTCTAGTATAAAATTAGTCATGAAGGCCTCTTAAAATTCTTCCCAAGTAGGAGGACCATCATCTTCATCTCTTTCCTTTTCCCACATCTCAAACTAAGCGTCGGCCACATCTCTAAGCTGGTGAGCAGCCAGCTCCACAGCTTCATCATCAAATGCCTTCATCGCTCGGAGGGCTTTCTTGACACCCTCCAGCCACAACATTGGATCTTCATCAACTATAGTACCACAAAATAATGGAGGACTCAGCTTTAAAAATTTATTCACTCTTAAGGACTCAAAATTGTTCTGTCTATTTGATTAAGGTAGAATCTCATCTTTTCTCTCATTTTGGTTGGCCATGAAGGCTTTAAACATCTCCATAGCACTGTTGACAGCATTAAACATCTGACCCACCTCTAGAGATATAGTTGTCTGAGCAGGAGCTGTTGTTAGGGGCGGAACTGGATCCTGAGGTATTAGCTCATCATGCTCCACCCCTTCTTCATGTTCAACCAGGGGTACTTGAACCCCCTTTGTGGATTTACCCTTCCTTTTCTGAGTTGAAGCCTTCTTAGTTCGACCTTGAGCCACAATAGTAGCAATAGTTTCTTGAGTAGCATCCTGAGTGTCGGTGTCAGAGTTGCGAGTACGAGCCATTTCTGCGAGTTTTGGAGAAACGAATACATTAGATAATTTCTTAGAGGTAGGCTCTACTGCACGATCTAAAGTATGAAAAAAATGAGACTATTCCTAAATGCTTGTAGCTTCCTACTTATAAGTATGGAGCGCTTCATACCCATAAATAAGACTCTACATATACGACTTCATAGACCCCTAGGACTCCATAAACCTGAGGCTCTGATACCAAGTTTGTCACGACCCATTTTCTGAACAAGCCGTGACCGGCACCTGGTCGCTAAATTTAACCGGGTGAACCATCTGCACTTATTAAAACTATTATAACCTCAAACTTTATATGCAACAAGGAAATACTTTAATTAAATACTTTTAATTAATTTGAATATCTAAAATAACCAGATCCCAAACTTTGTTCGTAGTAACTACTGAAATACTGCTAAGTTATTATCAAAAACATTCGAATCTTAACCCACCGACTAGTCTATGAAGCCTCTACTGATAAACTGACGCACTGCTCGGGACATGAGATTGCCTGGCTAGTTCTCCAAGTAAACAAAGAAATAAATAAATAAAGATGACTCAAAGGAATACTCCACAAACAAAAGCGTAGCTCACCAATAACACTAGAAGAGAGGGAAGTCCTAACTTGTAGCCTGCTCGCCTGCAAAACCGGTTCCTATGTTGTACCACAGACCAATGTAGGTTCCCAAAATAGAACGTTAGTACCATCCATTGTACTCAGTGAGTCTCGACAACAGGGGACAAAACTTTAATAGAATATACATTACAAATAAAGATTCTGAATGCATTGAAAACATAAAGCTTCTAAGAACAATTCTAAAATAATTGCATAGTAGCAGTTTATGAATATTCTAAAAGAAATTCCTTTCTTTTTATTTCTTATAAAAAAAAATACTTCACTTTATACTTCGGGAGTTTCAACTATCCTGACTTATTTTTGTCTTAGTCACCCTGTGATTGGCACGGGTTCGATCCCAACCTGATCGAATAGGCCTCATCCACGAGGTGCCACTCGCTTCATGGTTCTCAGCGCTCATGTATCATACCTTAGCCTGGCTAAGTAAATTCTCAGCAACGAGACCCTCGGCTCGTGTGCTCCCTACTTTGGCACAAGTAGTTTCAGGAAGTCAGCACCTTGGTCAGGACCCTCGGCCTGGACGATGACCCCTTCTCAGAATAGAGGATACTCCCCAAAATCATTTATTTCTTAAACTTCTTCTTGTGATTTTTAAAGTCTAAATCTTTTCTGGAACATCCTATACATACTCATATTGGTATCCTTACATGTAAAGCATGGCATAAGAATGAAATAAACATTCAAAAGTATTTCTAAAGATTCTTGCTTTTTCATGAATTTTCAACATGAAAATGGCATATAAGAATAACACAACAATCTAAACATTTATGCACATATATCATAATAAATCATCTAATCTTTAGCTAGAACAAGTCTAAGTTAATAAGTACTCACTCGCTCCGATTAAGTACATATTAACTCTTTTAAACAACTCATCGAACACCTTGCATGCGTGCTTTTGTGAGTTAAACCACTTTAGTAAAAGGTTATATCAACTCACCTCAAAACTCCTCGAGCCAATACGTAAGCTCCAGTCCAATTAATTTTACAACAACCAGTGCATTTTAATTAATTTAAAAGTTTCACACCTAAACATTGAACTTACTGTTGATATCAACTCACCTCAAAACTCCTCGAGCCAATACGTAAGCTCCAGTCCAATTTATTTTACAACAACCAGTGCATTTTAATTAATTTAAAAGTTCCACATCTAAATATTGAACTTACTGTTGATACAGAGGAAGAAGGGAATTAACTATTAAATTCTTACTTATTACTACTATAGGATAATTGACAATAGGGAATTTTATATACTTGAGTTTAAGAACTAGTGATTTGTAAAGAAACCCCAAACTTTTTGTTGCCTGCGTGAGTAAGCAGCCTATGTTTTGTGGCTCTCTGTTTCGTGAGTGAACTTGACACTAGTTCTGTTTTTCGTATAAGGCTTTTTAGCCTTCTGCCTTTTGCGTGAATGAACAGTACCTATTGTTTAAGGCCTTAAGCCTTTTGTCTTCCCATTTTATGGGCTTTAGGCTAGCCTCTCCCCTGGTTATTTTGACCCTCTTTTTTTAACTTAACTAATAATTAATGATACATATTTTTAATAATTAATAATATTAAAATTATTAATATTTCCCTAATTGTATATCCAATTATTTTTAAATAGAGAAGTAACTCAAAAGTCAATCACCAGAGTTTAAATCCGTAATAGAAATATAATTTTTATGCACTCAAGGCAAGTTTAAAAATTAAATTCTATAATTTGCGTGTGTTAAAACTTTTATAGATTTGAGGAGTGTTACACTTTTTGTGTGATACCCATTTGGACTTGAGAAAGCCAAGTTAGGCAAAATCACTCCTTGACCGAGAGATATTGAGTGGGTAGTTGAGAGTTGATAGCTATGATACACCCCAATCAAGAAAATAAGCATTAAGGTTTATATCCCATTAGGCGAATACTTAGGCGATGGTCATAGCCCTAGGCTTTTTACAAACTAGAGAAACATCAAAAATAATTATCCTAGTCTTAATTCTTTACTTTGCAATCCTTAGCTTTAAAATAGAAATAGAAACAATACCAATTTGTGGAAGTGCAAATTAAGATAATTCAAATTCACGCACTACGATATATACTCATAACTCCCATCTAGCTCCCTGTGGATTCGATCCCGACTCTTCGTTGGGTTACTATAATTGCAATCAACCGCGTCATACCTTGTTTTGAGGTGTGCATTGCGCGATAGGTCACCGCATCAGCAGGGACAGCCAAAACATCCTCCTCGGGGACATCAACTGAGCCTTTCGTGAACAAGTCAGAACGGTTCAATGAAGTTCTTCATATACAAAAAGTGAAAACAAGGTAAAATAAAGTTACCATGATTTTTGGCCTTCCACCCGTATTTAAGGGACAACTCTTTCCACAAATGAGTTTCGGGCGTTGTGATGTCCAAGATCTTCTGAATTCACCGGTCCAAGACTTCTACCATCGGTGGGGTCTATCGAGTCGTTGTAACATATGAAGGTTGAAGGATCAATATATGCATGAAAGAATATTTAGTAAGAGAAAGTGTATTAAAGGGAACTTACGAGAACGGTTCCAAGCAACCGTAAAGGATGAAGTTGTTGTTGGAATAATGTCACTAGTGGCAACTGCAACGAACTGTTCCATCCACCCACGGTCATTGTCATCATCCATGCTAGTCAATAAAGCATGGTGGCTACGTTTACAGAGATTTATCATACCTCCCAAAAATATCTTGGGGGAATAAAGGTTCATCATACGAGCTAATGATAGCTCTTCCCCAATTTCCTGACACAGGCGTTGGAAGCAGGTAACCATCCTCCATACTGAAGGGCTCACCTGTACCAAGCACACTTGGTAGCGAAGGCAAAATTTCGCAATCACGGGATCGAGCTCTCCGCTCAAAGAAAACGCACCTAAAGTAAAGGAATACGTGAAAAATATGTAAAACCTTCCTTGGAAAGGGTCACTCGCTCCGATAAATCAGGAGCAATAATATCTAACTCAGGAAAGCGGCAGTCCTCCTTCATAGTAGGAATACTGGAAGGACGAATAGAAGAAGGGTACCTACTAACAACCCATGTGCGAGGTTTAGCAGTAGGAAATTTCTCTTCAAAATTCTTCGAAGTACTAAGCCTTCTTGGGATGATGGAACCTACTGTTGGAGGAACAGAATCCTCAGTTTTGTTCTTGCCCTTTGAAGAACTAGCACGTTTTGAAGAGGAAGCCATTGGAATAGAAGAAAGGAAAATTTCTTGTTCGAAGAAGATCAGAGAAAGGCTGGGAAATAGAGATGCGAGTTAGAAGTTTGAGAAATTATGAAGTATATAAGAGGAGGCTGATGCGTATAAGTAAAATTTTGGCGGCTAAATTCATGGCTATGATTACCTCGATAATCGGCAAAAGTTGTGTTGAATCATGGGATGACGCGTGTTCGGGGCATTAAATGCGGAGAGGCGTGCGTCTAATCAACTGTCAGAAAACTTCAAAGGGAGTTATATTAATTCCCGCCAAAAAGGTGCTTTCTACCAACTTCCCAGTAACTCAAGATTGTGTCACCGGAAAGCAGGGAGATTATCTGTATAGGAAAAAATACGACATGACATGTGGCCGCTTAAAGGAAGGACACGTGGAACACAAGATGGCGATGGCCACCAATGACCACCGAGCATAGCTATTCTGCTTGTCATCGGAAGGAATAACGATCATAAAAGGAGTATTAAATGCTTTGCGCCCGGTAACATTTAATACAGAATATTTTGCAGTATTAAGGATGATGGTCCGTTACAAGGAATTTGGCATTTATGTCTAACGTTACATCTTCATCAATGACCCTTATAATTGACATTAAAGAAGGGCATGATCCTATGACTTCCTTTCCTAGACATAGCTATAAATAGAGAGCTCAGTTATCATTGTAAATGACATGAATTTTCTGACTGACTTACACTACATTCTATACAGCATTTTAATACAATTTTATTTTCTCGTTTTTGATATCATCATTGTTGTGTCCGAAAATTCTGTTCCCGGACCCATCAGCTCTGTCGTTCCATCTACATTCTAAGGCTAATTATTTATATTTCATCAGTTATTTCATTATCTTTTGGATCAAATAAATTCTCTTGTCTAGAAACTATGAACAAATTCAACTGTATCGTTTTACGGGTAAACAAAACGGACTAACGGAGTATACAAGAAATCAAGTTGAGGTGAATTGTATAGCAGTCCAAGTTTCAAAAAAATTGAGAAAAGCTTGTGTGTTGTTAATCGTCACCTTTTCAATGATTATTTTAGGTAATAATTTCTTAGATGAACACTTTTTCTTTTTTTCTTTTGACATATCACATTCCATTGTCAAAAATGCCAAAGAATTAATTACTACTAGTTTTTTTTGCATTTTTTCCGGTGGAAATTGTAATATTTTAGTGACAGGAAGGGAATCGAGAATTTATGGCTACCTTGCACCAAAGCATCTTCAGTAATCTATTCCTCGTAGAATTTATTTATGGAAAGAAAGAGAAACCCTTAACAGAAAAATATGGCAACATAAATTTCATGGATTGGAAGACAAACTAATAAAAGAAAAAAGAAAACGAAAAATCATGAATGAAATATTTCCGGTCTATCACTGTCTTCTTGGTACTTTTCGCCAATCAAAATGGCAGACTTTTCTTCATCATAGTGGTCTAGTAACATAACAATAGCCATATGTTTATTTGGGTGGTCCTACCCTATTGTCTCAATATTCATTCCAAGATAAGTCTTTGACCTAATCCTTTGAGATGATTATACTAATTTTATCAAGATTTTTAGATGAAGCTTCTCTTTAAACTGCATGATACGTAAGTTAATACTGAACTTTACGCAAATAGTTGGTCAAATCCATCCGTTATTTTTTCTAACCGATATATACAAATTAAGCAGTGGAATGTGTAACTATTTAAGTTAATTATTCAACATTAAAAGAGGTAATTATTTATTATTACAAACAAATTAAATATATTAAATTTTCCATATATATATAATTCGAACAAAAAATGTGAATAATATTATAATTGCTGTAAATACTGAACATACACACACTCTATATATGTGTGTATGTTTACTCGTATAAATATACATATGGATATAGAAAGAGATAAAAGGTTACCTTTTATTTGATGAGATTACACAAAAAAGAGCTTTTTATTCTAGTGAGTGACTCATCAATCCTCCAGAAAAGGACCATATGCTTCATTGATTCCTAAAATATGTATACTTTAGGATAGTTGACGAAGCATCTTTGTTGGCATTTGCTCAAAGTAGCCAACGAATTATGCCTTAATTATTCCGCAAATTTACCCTATACTAAAACAATAATAGAGTGCCAAGTAAAGATTTCGTAACACATTAAGCAATTGTGACACTTGAGGGAAGGAAATTGATTGTCGGATTAAGATGGCAATCGATTAAAGCAAACGTGTATTAATTTGCTAGTATCTATTTTGTATAGCATGTTAGTTTCCTAGTGGGCTTGTATTTACACGTGCAACCATTTGTTAATGTACTTTTGTCAACAATTTAACCAAAAGTATTGATAATGCACCATTGGCAACTGGCAAAATAGTTGGGTAGCTTTTTTTTAAAGCAAGAGAATGTAATAAAATTAAACAAATTCTTGAATTTTATCATAATCCTAGTAAGAGAAAATTAGTTCATTAGCTAAATCCAAGGACAGCATTGAGAATTAATCCTGAATAAACATAATTATAGATAGAATAAAAAGATGAGAAAATAACAAGTGGTTGAATCCAGATTAATGTTGGTGAGTAGAAATGGAAGTTGTAAGTTTTCATTAAAGATTGTGAATTTACAATGGAAGCTTTTGTACAATTAATCATCAGCTTGTAATCCACACAGATGTAGGCAATGTTAATCTAGAAATTTTTCCGAGAAGGATGAGAATTGAGAGTTATATCTCAGAAAGAGCAACGAATAGAATAGGAATACCACCTAAGCGTATGGTGGATTAATGTGTTTCCTCCCCTTTTACCAGATATTTTGGTTTCGAGCTCTATTTTTTTTGAATAATTAGAGTAGAACATGATGATGTAACAAGTGCATCACAGTTTCCTTCTAGTTAATGATGTCCAAGAGGGAAGAGATAGGCCCAATATATGTCAAGATCATAAAAGACTTGTGGAGACGAGCCATGAGAGTATTTCCATTAAACTCGTGTCCACTACTATTTTAAAAATGACACTGATTGGCAAAAGAAGCCAAGTCTAATGTGTACCCTTAGGATATAAAATTATACTATCATGAAAATAATTCACATTTTGTGTTTGGTTTGGATTCGTTTTTCTTTTGTTTCTATAATTATTTTGTGGGAAAGTTCAAAACTTTGGAAGAAGTACGATGGTTTACTGTTCCAATCCTTGGAAATAGATCACACTCCGCCTCCACTCATTACTTTACGGAACATTTCTTTTGTAAAAACAATTAAAGTATTCGATTTTAATATGATAATAAAATTTTATAAAGCTTTAGTGTTTCTTTTTAAATTTCTTGTCGACTAAACGAATCGATGAAAACCTAGAGAAATTGGCAATTCATGTTATATAGGTAGAAACAATTGGTGACATAATTATCTTGTTAAGACTAATTTGAAGAAATAAGACAATCAACATTAATAGTCTTAATACTCCACAGAATTATTTGGTACATATGAATATTTTGGTCCAAGGAATTACACATGATCATGAGATTCTTATTAAAAATCTGAAAGGTGAAAGAAAATCTGAAAGGTGAAAGATCAGGGGGACAGATATACCGATAGTTTCAATTCACTATACTAGGACATGGCTATGGTACTAAAAAGAAATATGGAAAGACTATTTTAGAGTTTTTCTTTAACTTCTAATTTTGTTTCAGCTAACAACGGAGTATTTTAAAAATACAAAATTACACTTTGTTAAAAGATACAAGAGCGGGTTCAAGAATAATCAAATGACTACATGCTTACACGAATATATGACACTTCAGCTGTGTATCTCCCATGTATCTATGTGTATCTTTTGTGTATTAAATATGTATCACTCGTATATCTCTTGTACATTCATGTATACCTATATACGAGATACATGTTCTCTACATATATTGTAGAGAAATTTTTAAATTCGATTTCAACTATGATTTTTGACTCAAAACTAATCCAAATCACCCCAATATTCCTCAATTTTTTAATATTATCTTATCTATATATTTTCAATAAATTTTAACCATACTCATAAAAAAATAACTTTTGCCTATACTTTTTTGAATTTATATATCATTTAATCACAAAAATTAACTCCAAATCACCTCCAATCTCTCTTAAATTTTATATATTGCTTATTATGTGTTTTCAATAAATTTCAAACATACCCATTGAAAAAAATCATTTTTTTTTCTTAGATTTTTTTAATATTGTGTTTCATTGGTAACTTTTTATGGCTACTTTGGTAGTAACTAATTGTTGGTAGATATTGTCTATTTATGACTACTCCTGTAGTTTCCTCCATTTAAATCCGACTCTACCCATACTTTTCTCCAAGTTTGACAACTGGGCTTGGGCTTGTTCTAGGTTTGGTCTTGAATTAAGAGAATCCAAGTGAGCAAATTATTTAATTATTTCAACTGTCAAAAACAGTAACAGAAATCAAAGAGTGCAAGCAAAAGGAGAAGAAATGGTGAAAGCAGTAGTGGGAGAAGAAATACAGCTCAAATTAGCTGAAAATCGGCTTGGCAAATCTGGACTTCCTTCTCAGGTATCCAATTCATGTATAACGGAAATAACATATAAACACTAATGATATTTTTTAACAGGTAGGGCTTGTAATTGGGAATTTGAGTTCGAAATTAGATCGAGGATTCCTATTTGATTTAATCCCAACGCCGCCAAACGACGACGGTAAACCGGCCTGTTCCATAATCAGCGGCAGCGTAAAAGATGATCGGAAAAAGACATTGAAAGGGAAGTTGCAGCCTGATTCTTCGGCATTGTTCATTGACAAAGATTGGGTTGCTGAACACGCTCGTCAGGTTCACTTTTTAGCCTTTTTGTTTTTCTCTACTTTCTGTTATGTGTATTTTATGTCTGCTAAATTATGAGACATTGATACCAAATTGAGGTATCAGGTGACAAAGCAACAATGGTATTGAGATTGTGTGGTGGAGCACTGGTGCTTCACTCTACAATAGAATAGTAGCAATTCAATGAGAAGAAGAAGAAGGGGAAAGGAAGAGAGAGAAGTTTAGACTAAGGAACCATATTGTATTATCATAGCATAAGTGTGATATCCAAGTTACAAAATCCTACTTAAATCCTTAGACACACAAAAATGAAATGCTCAAATAAATGTACTGAAAATACTCTTAACTAACTTTCCCGCCAAAATAAAAATTACAACTTTAATTTGAAAAATCCTACTCATCAGCCTAGTTAGCTTTTAGCTGGTCTCCATATCACCTGTTACCCCATTTTGTGTATCAATATACCCTGGATGAACAACACCCTCGTCCTCAAGGGTGAATAAAGGAAACCTGGTTCTTAAAGCAGAAGCAAACTCCCAAGTAGCCTGAGAAGCATCCAAGTCTGTCACATTTAATCAGGCATTGTGCCACTGCCTTGTGACTCTTCTTAATCAACCTCCTTTCCAACACAGCTTCTGGAGTTGGACATAAAGAACTAGCCAAATCAAGTACATGAGGGTGCACAGTTTCAGTGGGAATATCATAGCAAAACTTCATCTCAGAGATATGAAAAGTAGGGTGAATCTAGACCTCAGGGGGTAACAAAAGTTTGTAAGCAACAATCCCTACTCTTTCCACTATAACATCCTCGTCAATCTCCCGATTACCTTGTATCTTGGGGATGACTTGTGTATCAAGTTTCACGTCTACTTCTGCTTCATACATCCCAACACTAAACTTGCACTCCGAGTATTCTGTTTTGTCCTACTAAACTTAAACCTTTAGACTCCAAAGTCTGTCTTCACATCTCCAGCCTAGCGTTTACCCCACAACGTGTCTCGTCAATCAGTACTATTCAATATTATCAAAGGCGCACTTAAGCCCTGAAGCGAGGCTTAAAACATATTGAGCGCTTCGCCTCGCTTAGCGAGCACTTCATCGTTGTCATCAAACTTCTAAGGCATACTTTTCCAAGCCAATGAGCGTAATCTTGAAGAGGACCACACTAAACAATTGATACTTCACTTTATTATAAATTTTCTTCATTTTCTTAGTCCATATATTTGGTATTGCTTATAGATATTAGTTTTGGTCTACACATACATATTTGTAGTTTTTCTCCATTTGCGCATTTCTTCGTTAAAGCCCATGCTTTATTGCGCTTTGAGCTTAAAGCCCCAATATACCTTAGAGTTTTTTTGCGCTTTTCGCCTTTGATAACACTAGTACTATCTTATCTGCAAATAACATACACCATGGCACCTACCCTTGAATGTGTCGCGTCAGCACATCCATCGCCACAGCAAACAAAAATAGGCTAAGAGCTGATCCTTGATGCAACCCCATCACCACTTGGAAATAATACGAGTCTCCTCCCACAGTCCTCACCCGAGTCCTAGCTCCGTGGTAAATATCCTTAATCACCCTAATGTAAGCTACTGGAACTCCGCTAGCCTTCAAACATCTCCATAAAACCCCTTGTGACTTTATCGTAGGCTTTTTCTAGTTCAATGAACACCATATGCAAGTCCTTCTTCCTCTCCCTATACTATGCTACTTCATCAATCTCCACACAAGATGAATAGCTTCTGTAGTCGACCTCCCCGGCATGAATCCGAACTGATTCAGATGCTAAAATGTGGTTATAAGTTCCAAATATAAATTAGTGATTAGTTTTCTAATTGTAGATTTCTGTTTTTCTCTTTCTATTCACAAACATATCATTATCTTCTAACAATTAAAAATATAGCTTTGCTGACTTCTTATTGTTTAGTGCTGCCCTTTGCTTGACAGAGCGTGCATGCGTTGAGGCGCACATAGCGCCTTGGCGCTCGCATTAAAGCGCCTTTCATTTTCTGTGATGTCCTTAAAATTACGCAACAGTAATACTTCTATTGCTCTTACTCTGTATAATGCAAATACCTTCTCTACCCGACAAACTACCATCAAAACTTTGTAGACTTGTGTATGAATTCTCTTTGTCAGAACATTCAAATAGGTATATCAGATTTAAAAAGTTCCTCCTGCCCTCCTTCCTTACCTTAGGGTGTTCTGCTTGTGACTTGTCAATTTTTAGTTTCCTGAATCGTTTGGACACTAACTTCAGATTTCATGGAAAAATGCCATCTTAGCGAATCATCAGCATATTATAAATCATGTAAATCCTCTATGTAGCTTATGGTTTAATATCTTTATCTTTCAGGTTGGGAGAATGCTATTGGGTGGCATGAAGGTGGTTGGCATTTATGTCTGGACCAATGAGAGCTCATTCAAAAATTCAACCATCACACTTTGTCAGGTTTTGCTATCATAACTTGAAGTTATAGTCATCTTCACTGCTTCGTACTGAGGGTCTATCAGAACTGCAGTATTGTGTTATTTCCTTGAATAGGAGGCTCTTGTGTAGTCTGTCTCCATTGTTTTTTCTTTAACTTCAGTTACCTTCCAGAAAATTTTTAGTGAAACATGAAACTTATAATTTCCAATTTCCATCACTCGTAATTACTTTTCAATGAAAAATTCTGTCATTATTGGTATTCTTACTCTCTTTCTCGTTTGCTAATGGTATAACTGTACAGACTGCAAAAGCAGTTTCTGAAGCGGCCCCTCTGTTGGAAGTGGATTGGGACGAGAGATTGCTTGTTCACATTGGTTACAGTCCCTTGAGGTAACTTTGTGTAACTATGTGTTGTTATATTCAAGTTGGCCCTTATTATTGATTTAGCAGATAATGTATTCCAGGTGGACTTGTCGAAATTGCTTGCTGGCTTCAAATATTACGTCAAGCAGTCTACGACCTTGTGACTTTAAAATGGGAAAAGTTCTTAGTACCCTTCAGGCATTCAGATGCACATTTAACTTTGATTTAAGGTGAACTTTGTTTGCTACTGTTATTGCTCATTTGTTATATCATTCTTTGATGTATTGGACAGAACACTAGCTCTGATTTCTTAGTGCCACATTTCAGATTAAAAAAGAAGTTCCATCTATCTCAACTCATTTGTTTCGTTTTTGATTGTATGATTGTTGGTTAGTATATTTCTGTTTTGGCATGACCAGGAGGCAAAAAATCCTTCCGCTTTTGCCCTGGGATTGTAGAGAGGTAGGAGAAGTGCCATATTAGTGTGTCATTGAAGAACATTAGCCAAAATCGTGAGTCAAAAAATTGCTTGTCTCAAATGTTGGGAAACTTTGGTTGTTGAACTGTTAGCTTGTATGGCAGTATGGCATTGGGTTTATTTTTTCTGCACTAGTATGATAGAAGGAAGAAAGAGATTCTTTTTTTTTGGGGGGGGGGGGGGAGGGGACTGAGATGAGAAAAAGAGGAAGGAGGGATTTTGAATATCATATTAGTTCCATTAAGTGTAACTGCTGCAAATTTAGATCAAGTGGTATGCAATAAAGTGTTCAACGACTCCTTTGGTTGGTTGCAGCCAATTTATATTATTAATCTCAAGTCTGTTAGGATCATTTTGGTGCAGCAAAGAAGTATGATTAATAAACTACTACCTCCATGTGATGGTGAACTGGAGGTTGTGTCTAGATTAGGTCAAGCACTTTCTCTTCTCTGTTTTTGACTTTTTATTGCTTTACACTTACTTTTCGTGTGATGTATCCCTATATAATATATCTCCCAGACTAAGGTATACTCACCGTGCCAGTGGCAAAAATATTCAGTTTTCTGACTTTCCTAATATTAGGTATGTCAAATATGATATTTTCTGCCAGAATCATGGCTCTTGATGGATAAATCAGAACCATTATTGTGCATTCAAGACACTGTTACCATCCCCTAGTTCATGTTTGCGACAAAAATGGTTCACTTCAAACTTGTGTTACCTTGTTAGTACCGCCATATAACTCGTGAACTGTTTCCCCTGTTCCTAACCTTTTGTTTTTTCCTGAAGTATAAAAATCAATTATGTTTGTTAATTCTTTTTAGTGAATTTCTTTAGAGATCTCAGAGAAGTACAGAAAATTATCTCACGGTTGAGCAATGTGTTTCCAGGTTGCCCATTTCCGAGGGTTTAATTAGCAAAAGATTGGCTGACATTCTTCGTCATGGAATTTCAATTCATGCCAATGAGCTTAAAAGTGCCAAGGCATTGATTGATGGGAAATTGGTAATGAACTCTGAACTTCTGGTATCAGTCTAGATCAACCAATATCCTTAAACTTGGATGCTAGTTTTCCTCTTCTGCATCCTCATGTCCACGCCTTATGGTTTTACTACCTCCTGGTGTTGGAAATTGTTTTTTCCTTTCTTTCATTTGAATCTAACAGAAAAGACGCACTCTAAATGGTTCTGGTTCTTGAGTAATAACATATCAAAGTGGCATTAAAATATGTGATAGGCTGCTCCTTTAGACTTGATTTGCTTGCTGGCCCTTTATCAAAATATGAACCCGATCTCCTTCCCTGGTAACTATGCCGGGTATTTTTCACCTTCTTTTCTTTCATTTCTAGGCAATTGAAGATGAGCAATTTGATTCAGGCGGCTTACATGATGTTGAATTCCTCCTACCTTTCACGGAAGATAAGTATTTGGAAGGTCTGTAAATATTTTCCAATTTACACAATTAGCCTTTCTTTTGAATTTAACTAAATATAAGCTAGTTGCTGTATAAATAATTTCAGCTTTCTCTCATTCTTTTCTTTTTGTATTTTGTTTTTATGAAGCATGCAGACAAAAGGAGGTAATAGGTCTTCTAGTCTTTAGTGGCTCTATCTGCTCCTATGCTTACTCAAATTCGAAGGAACCAGTTTCTCAAGCTTTGACTGACATAAAGGTATTTTAACTTTGCATCTGATGGTGTTTGCTTAAGGACTCAATAATTTAGTACATTTCTCTTGCTTATGCATTCGTGGACGTTAGAGGTGTTTCAATAGATCTGGATCCATTTGTTTGCCTCCAAAAAGCCATATTATCAGAGCATATTAGATGGATTACTGGAAGCAGAAAGCTTCTTTTGTGTTTTCTCAAGATCACAGGTGCATAGTACAGCTGGTTCTAGATTTAATGTTGATTTTACCTCAAAAGGAGTATTTTACTGTTTGGATTAGTGGTTAATTTGAATTTATCTTACATTTGCTCTGCTTGATGTTAAATCGTGGCTCCTGGTTGTCTTCTTGTTTTTTGGTCAGCATTTAACTTCTGGTCTTCTTGTTGCTTAGGAAGACATAATTAAGAGTCTAAGAAGCAGATTAGATATCATGTGTGATGAGGCAGACAGAGAATCAGATTCTAAAGATGACAAAACTGAAGAGAGCAGCAACCACATATTGAATGGGAGTGCAGTTCTGCAACTTGATTTACAGTTACTGAGGTATAGCACGGTCTAATGGAATCTTTTCTCCTCTAAATGTCCAAAATCAACACTGTGACTTCTTTTCACCATGACATCCTCATCCGTTTGCAAAATTCTCTAGTTCTTTATCTTTATGGTCTAAGCTTTAGTATTTTAATGAGATTCATTTGACTCTTTATAAGCTTTAAATTCTAAATTGAGAACTTGACACTTCCTCTATCATTTTCTTATTGAGAACTACAAAAGTAAAATTGTCATTGGTCATATTTATGACCCTATGACTGGAAAGGACGTGACCTCTTTTTGACCTTATAGATGGGATTCTCATTAGCTGTGTTTATTGTCTCTGAGCAGCGTTCTATCATGTTCCGCTTACACCAGATTCATAATAAAAATGTACTCCTTGATGAGGCACAGATAGTTAAGTTATTTTGCTTTGTCGGTGAAAATAACCTTATACTCACAGAAGGAAGGTCCATTACGTCAATATACAGGGCCACAGTTTGTTTTATTACATGTTGAATATGGGATACTCAGGGCATATAGTGACAACTCATTCTGGACGAGTGTTCCCCTGTTTTCAATGGTGATATCACTTTTTTTTCCTAGCATGTGGAAGTGTTATGCGTTTTGCCATATATCTTCCTGTATGTATAGTTGGGCCACAATTGAACATGGTGCAGGAGATCCCCCATCATTAACATTAGTGTGTACTGTAGTTGGTCTGACTTAGATGAATTTAAACGGAGAATCATGGTCAGTAGCTTGTCTGTTGTTTCCATACCATAGTAGCGTAATGATGATGCCGATGATGATTACTGTTGTTTTTATATTGTTGTAGTTTTCTTGATAGAGTAGCGTGATTATTGTTATTAAAATCTCAGATTAAAAGAATTTCATTTTGCTTATCAGTTTTGTAGTTTCTCACACTTTGACCTTCATCTTTTACTAGACGGTAGTCGGTAGAAGTTGGCTTCTTAATGATGCTGAAATGGTTTGTTAGTTTAGAGCTATGTACATAATATAGTCTTGTCCCACATTGGAATAGGACTAATATGTCCTT
Organism: Nicotiana tomentosiformis; assembly: GCF_000390325.3. Lineage (NCBI taxonomy): Eukaryota > Viridiplantae > Streptophyta > Magnoliopsida > Solanales > Solanaceae > Nicotiana > Nicotiana tomentosiformis. Next base: position 66,934,612 of record NC_090813.1, read on the forward strand.
GTAGTGTATAGCTATAAATAAGGACCTCTTGTATTGTATTCATCATCTCATATCAATAATATATTTTTTCCCGTACTTTCTCACATGGTATCAGAGCAATTGTGAGAGATTTATTGCTGTGCATAAATTCCAGCGACTCCGAGAAGAGAAATTGGTCACCGGAAGTCTTTTTCCGGCAACTTTTTCAAGGTTGTTTGCGTCTGCTTTATCTCCGTCAGTGTTGTGCAAAATCCAACACTACCACAAGAGTAGTCATTGTCCGGCGACCAAACCCCAGTAAAAATCTCCGGCAGAAGCCTCCTCACGCGCCCCCACGCGTCACCAGAAGCTAAGGCGCGTGAGCTCACGCGCCGGCGCGTACGCCCTCTTCCGGCCATTTTTTGAAAAAGTCCTTTCATAACAGTTGGGTCGTCTGGTAATTCCGATCCTACCCCTACTGTTTTTGTTTCATTCCTACCATTTTTTTCCGTCAGCTACAGTAACATTCTGGCAGCTACAGTAACATTCCGGCAGCTACAATAATTCATTATTCTGTTTCAGTGTTTCCTTACTCAGTTTCAGTGGATTACAGTTGATTCTTTTTCTTATTTGGTAATAATTTGCAACGATATCTTTGGGATTTGATGTTTTTGGGTCTAAAAACATAGTTCTGGAAGCTCTAGTGTTATGATTACCTCGGAATCTTTAATGGGAAGTTCAAACTACTTAGCTTGGGCTTCATCTGTCGAGTTGTGGTGTAAAGGTCAAGGTGTTCAAGATCATCTAATCAAACAGTCTAGCGAAAGAGATGAAAAGGCGATAGCACTTTGGGCAAAGATCGATGCTCAGTTATGTAGCATCCTGTGGCGATCTATTGATTCCAAGTTGATGCCTTTGTTTCGTCCATTCCGGACATGTTATTTGGTTTGGGCAAAGGCTCGTACCTTATACACTAATGACATATCTCGCTTCTATGATGTGATATCGCAGATGACAAACTTAAAGAAGCAGGAACTAGATATGTCTACTTACTTGGGTCAAGTACAGGCAGTCATGGAGGAATTTGAGAAGTTGATGCCAGTTTCTGCTAGTGTGAAAAAACAACAAGAGCAACGACAGAAGATGTTTTTAGTTCTTACCCTCACTGAACTTCCTAATGATCTTGATTCAATACGCGACCAGATTTTGGCTAGTCCGACTGTCCCCACAGTTGATGACTTATTCTCTCGATTACTCCGCCTTGCTGCAGCACCAAGTCACCAAGTGATCTCATCACAGATACTTGATTCCTCTGTTCTCGCATCCCAGACAGTGGATGTTCGGGCGTCTCAAACTATGGAGAATAAACGAGGAGGAGGTCGTTTTGGAAGATCTAGACCCAAGTGTTCTTCAGTGAAATTAAAAGCGCGCCTAAGTGCAAAAGCGAGGCGCACAAACACTTTGCCGCTCCGCGTGACCTCAAGCGAGGCGCGTGTGTCAGAAGACCTTTACATTCCTTTTTTAAAATTATAATAAGTTAGTCGTCACAGTTCCCTAGACCATATTTATGGCAAATAGCCAGGGAAATATGGAAAAATTAATTAAGGGAGCAAATCAGATTTCCCAAAAAATTAAGAAAAGAGAAGATGATGGAATTATAAGAAGACCAGAGGAGTTGAAGGACTGCAAGAAAAAGACAAAATCGAACAACTGCAGCGGGACAAGCCTCTATCACAGGTATTCTTCTCTTCTCTGTTTCTTTATCTCTTATGCTTTTTGTATGCCTCTCTCTCTTCTACTCATTTTTTTTCTTCTTTTACTCCTTTGTAATAAGAGATACAGACAAGAATTCTCCATTAAAGATGAGTAGTTGACTGGATTGACTTTTTCTTGTGATTAAATTTTTTGTTATTTTTCCTTTTGGTAATGTGAATAAATTGGTAAAGTTAGAAAATAAATGGGTCAGGTGCTGGAATCTTATAATTAGTCCTTTTTGTCTTTGTAGAAAATTTGTAGAATTAAATGGGACACTTGTCCTCGTTTGATGATTGATGTTGTCTAACTTTTATTTAACTATCACTATATATGCAACACCTGTAAAGAGACTAAGAGAGGATAAATATAAAGACACAAATAGTGGACTCAACACTTTCTTAGAAGTCATGGCATTGTGGTGGACCCCACTGGTGTTCACCTTTATATTCTTGTTGTATGTTGTATATCATTATTTAACAATTATAATTGCATGCAAATGTCATAATATTAATTTATTTTAATTCAGAATTAAATGATAGGGGATTTGTCTACCTTATATTTTTGTTGTATATTATTATTTTAAAATTCTTGTTGTATATTATTATTTAAAAATAATTGCATGCAAAATGCATTACATATTACTTTTTAATAAGTTTTTAGAATTATAAATGACAGAGGACTGTCCAACTTTGTGTTCTTGTTATGTATTACTATTTAAAAATTATAATTGCTTGCAAGATGCATTATATATATATTTTTTATTTTTTTTTCAGAATTAGAAATGGCAAAGGACTTGTCCAAAGGCAATCGAAGGGATCCTGGCTGGAAATATAATCATTTGAAGGATCCTAATGACACTACAAGAGTCTCATGCAATTTTTGTGGAAAAACAACCATTGGTGGAATTAATCGGGCAAAACAACATTTGATTGGGAACTTTAGGAATGCAACAAAGTGTGCAGTATGCCCATAAGAGGTTAGAGAGGAATTGAAAAATTACACGGAGGAGAAAAAAATAAGAGAGGAAGTCTATACTAACAAATTTTCTGGACTTGATGAGTTTGATTATCAAGACGATGTTGGTGGAGAAGATGAAGTCCACGAGATCATTCATAAGAAAAGAGGTGGAGGAAGCTTTCCTAGTGGCTCTAGTAAGAAATTGGCCAAAGGAAAGGGACCCTGGATGTGTTTCTACAAAAGCAAGGAACACTTAGGCAAACAAATATCAAAGATTCATGTGATAAAGAAGCAAGAGCCATGACAATTCAAAAAGTTGCTCGCTTCTTTTACGATTATGGGATCCCATTCAATGTTGCTCGCTCAAAAAGTTTTAAGGAAGCAGTTGAGTCTATAAGAAGGTATGGTCCAAACTTGAAGCCTCCAAAGGTCCCCCGAATTAAGGGTTCCGTTACTTAGGAAGGAGGTTGAGTTAACCAATGAGATTATAAACAAACATAGAGAAGAATGGTTGAAGTATGGATGTTCCATTATGGTGGATGGATGGTCGGATAGAAAACAAAGAACTTTGATAAATTTTTTGGTGAATTCTCTACATGGAACAGTGTTTATGGAGTCAATAGATGCTTCCTCATTTGTTAAGACCGGAGAGAAACTATGTGAATTGCTTGATAGATATGTGGAGCGTGTTGGAGAGCATAATGTGGTTCAAGTTATAAGTGATAATGGTAGCAACTTTGTGTTGGCCGGTAAGAGTTTATTGCTTTAAATGTTTAAGTTTTATGTTTTACTTTCTAATATCGATTCAAGGTTCTGATTCCTAAATTTTAACATATCTATCAACTTTTTTTCTATAGGTCAACTCTTACAGAAAAAAAGAAGACACATATATTGGATGCCATGTGCAGCGCACTGTGTTGATCTAATGTTGGAAGACATAGGGAAGATTCCAAACATTAAGAAGGCCCTTCAAAGAGCAATTGCCCTTGTCGGTTTCATTTATGGGCACTCAGGAGTCTTAAATATGATGAGAGATTTCACAAAAAATAAAGAGTTGGTGAAATATGGGATTACTCGATTTGCAACGAGTTTTTTGACTTTGCAACGATTGCAATGTCAAAAAACTAATTTGCGAGCAATGTTTATATCTGACAAATGGGCGATTAGTAGATGGTCTAAGTTACCAAAGGGAAAAAGGTAACTCATACCGTCTTGATGACAACATTTTGGAACCAGGTTGTGTATATTTTGAAAATAATGGGGCCTCTTGTTAAAGTGTTGCGATTAGCTGATAATGAGAAAAAACCTGCAATGGGGTATATTTATGAAGCCATGGATAGAGCTAAGAAGGCTATTGCAAAGGCATTTGACGGGAATATTGCAAAGTATAAAAATATCTTTAAGATTATTGATGAAAGATGGCAATGCCAATTGGATCATCCATTACATGCAGCTTGACATTATCTAAATCCAGAGTACTTCTATCAAAATTCAGCTATTTAAAATTGTAGAGAAGTAACAAATGGGTTGTACGCTTGTATTGAAAAATTGGTTCCAAGCACTGAAGTACAAGACAAGATTATATCTGAGATACCACTGTACACTAAAGCTGAACAACAATTTGGCCTTCCGATTGCAAAAAGATCTAGAACGACAAGATCTCCTGGTAACCGAAAATATTAACCTTTAAATTCTCAATTATTAGTTTATATTTAAAATTTTACTTAATACTTGCATAGTTACATTAACTTAGAAATAACAAATAACGATGGTCAACATAACACTTTTTACAGTTGAATGGTGGAATTTATATGGTAATTTAGCTCCTCATCTCCAAAAATTAGCCATTAGAATTTTGGGTTTAACGACTAGTGTTGTTGGGTGTGAGTATTTGAGCATGTAAGTACTCGTAATGGTATACTTCTTATTTATTTTCTTTGCTTAGTTAATCAATTAGACTGACAAGAGTGGGTTGCTCTAGTGGTGAGCACCCTCCACTTCCAACCAAGAGGTTGTGAGTTCGAGTCACCCCAAGAGCAAGATGGGGAGTTCTTGGAGGTAGGGAGCCGAGGGTCTATCGGAAACAGCCTCTCTACCCCAGGGTAGGGGTAAGGTCTGCGTACACACTACCGTCCCCAGACCCCACTAGTGGGATTATACAGAAGATGGGTTTCACTGATGATTTTTATCAGTGAAACCCACGCTTTAAGTGCGCTTTAAGCTTTAAGCTTCAATAGGGCTTTAGCGCTTTTTTGCACTTTTCACTTTTGACAACACTGGTGTTTTTATTGTCACAAACTTGGACACACTCGTGAAATGTGCTATTCCTTACATGGTCGTCCACCCAAAAATGCTTACGTTGCTCAGAACGAGACTACAGGTAACCAGAGATTTTCTTTATCTAAAGAAGAATATAATGAGCTCCTTCAGTATCGAGCAAGTAAGCAGACATCTCCACAAGTAGCCTCGGTTGCCCAGACTGATACTTCTGTTGCTGGTAGTTCTTTTGCTTGTGTTTCCAGTCTAGTACAGACCCTTAGACCATGGGTCATGGACTCGGGCGCTTATGATCACATCTCTGGTACAGTCTCTTCCCACTGTTACTTTAGCCAATGGATGTCAAACTAAGGCAAAAGGAGTTAGGCAAGCTAACCCCTTCTCTTCTATCCCCTAGATTCCGTTCTTTATGTCCTTGGTTGTCCTTTTAGTTTCGCATCTGTTAGTCGTTTGACTCGTTCCCTCCATTGTGATATATATTTTACTGATGATTCCTTTATTATGCAGGACCGCAGTACAGAACGGACAATTAGTACAAGACGTGAATCAGAAGGCCTTTACTACCTTAACTCACTCGGTCCTTCCACAACATGTCTAGTTACAGATTCTCTAGACCTAATCCACAGACGTTTAGGACATCCGAGTTTATCCAAACTTCAGAAGATGGTGCCTAGTTTATCTAGTTTGTCTGCATTAGATTGTGAGTCGTGTCAACTTGGGAAACATACCCGAGTCTCCTTTCCGCGTAGTGTTAAGAGTCATGCAGAGTCTGTTTTCTCCTTAGTTCATTATGATATATGGGGTCCTAGTAGAGCCAGTTCAACCTTGGGATTTCGTTATTTTATTAGTTTTATTGATGATTACTCAAGATGTACTTGGCTTTTCTTAATAAAAGATCGTTCTGAGTTATTCTCTATATTCCAGAGTTTTTGTGCTGAAATCAAAAACCAATTTGGTGTTTCTATTCGCATTTTTCGTAGTGATAATGCCTTAGATTATTTATCTTCTCAGTTTCAGCAGTTTATGACTTCTCAAGGAATTATTCATCAGACATCTTGTCCTTATACCCCTCAGCAAAATGGAGTTGCAGAGAGAAATAATAGGCACCTTATTGAGACTGCTTGCACACTAAAAATTAAATCTCGTGTTCCGTTGCGTTTTTGGGGCGATGCAGTTCTCACAGCTTGTTATTTGATTAATCGGATGCCTTCATCTCCCATCAAGGATCAGATTTCGCATTCAGTATTGTTTCCCCATTCAGCCTTATACTTTCTTCCACCTCGTGTTTTTGGGAGCTCGTGTTTTGTTCATAACTTAGCCCCGGTGTAACATAAGTTAGCTCCTCGTGCTCTCAAGTGTGTCTTCCTTGGTTATTCTCGTGTTCAGAAGGGATATCGTTGTTATTCACCTGATCTTCGTAGGTACCTTATGTCAGCTGACGTCACATTTTTTGAGTCTAAACCTTTTTTACTTCTGCTGACCACCATGATATATCTGAGGTCTTACCTATACCGACCTTTGAGGGGTTTACTATAGCTCCTCCTCCACCTTCGATCACAGAGGTTTCACCCATACCAACCGTTGAGGAGTCTAGTGTTGTTCCTCCTAGTTCCCCAGCCACATGAACACCACTCTTGACTTATCATCGTCGTTCGCGCCTTACATTAGGCCCAACTGGTTCTCGTCCTGCACTTGACCCTGCTCCTACTGCGGACCCTGCTCCTAGTACACCGATTGCACTTCGGAAAGGTAATAGGACCACACTTAACCCTAATCCTCATTATGTCGGTTTGAGTTATCATCGTCTGTCATCTCCCCATTATACTTTTATATCTTCTTTGTCCTCGGTTTCCATCCCTAGGTCTACAGGTGAAGCGTTGTCTCATCCAGGATGGCGACAGGATATGAGTGACGGGATGTCTGCTTTACAGACAAGTAGTACTTGGGAGCTTGTTCCTCTTCCTTCAAGTAAATCTACTGTTGTTTGTCGTTGGGTTTATGCAGTCAAAGTTGGTCCCGATGGCCAGATTGATCGACTTAAGGCCCGTCTTGTTACCAAAAGATATACTCAGATATTTGGGCTCGATTACAGTGATACCTTCTCTCCCGTGGCTAAAGTGGCATCAGTCCGCGTTTTTCTATCCATGGTTGCGGTTCGTCATTGGCCTCTCTATCAGCTGGACATTAAGAATGCCTTTCTTCACTGTGATCTTGAGGATGAGGTTTATATGGAGCAACTGCCTGGTTTTGTTGCTCAGGGGGAGTCTTGTGGCTTTGTATGTCGCTTGCGTCGGTCACTTTATGGTCTAAAACAGTCTCCTCGGGCCTGATTTGGTAAGTTCAGCACGGTTATCTAGGAGTTTGGTATAACTCGTAGTGAAGCTAATCACTCGTGTTTTATCGGCACTCTGCTTCAAGTCTCTGTATTTATCTGGTAGTCTATGTTGATAATATTGTTATTAATGGCAATGATCAGGATGGTATTACCAATCTGAAGCAGCATCTCTTCCAGCACTTTCAAACTAAGGATCTGGGCAGATTGAAGTACTTTCTAGGTATTGAGGTTGAAAGTCTAGCTCAAGTATTGTTATTTCTCAAAGAAAATATGCTTTAGACATTATTGAGGAGACATGGATGATAAGTTGCAAACCTGTTGACACTCTGATGGATCCGAATTCTAAACTTCTGCCAGGACAGGGGGAGCCGCTTAGCGATCCTGCAAGCTATAGGCGGCTGGTTGGTAAATTAAATTATCTCACAGTGACTAGACCCGGCATTTCTTATCCTGTGAGTGTTGTAAGTCAGTTTATGAATTCTCCATGTGATAGTCATTGGGATGCAGTAGTCCGCATTATTCGGTATATAAAATCGGCTCCAGGCAAAGGGTTACTGTTTGAGGATCGAGGCGAGCAGATCGTTGGATACTCAGATGCTGATTGGGCAGAATCACCTTCTGATAGACATTCTACGTCTGTATATTGTGTTTTAGTAGGATGCAATTTGGTATCTTGGAAGAGCAAGAAGCAGAATGTAGTTGTTCGGTTTAGTGCAGAAGCAGAATATCGAACAATGGCCATGGCAACATGTGAGCTAGTCTGGACCAAACAATTGCTCAAGGAGTTGAAATTTGGTGAAATCAATCGGATGGAACTTGTGTGAGATAATCAAGCTGCCCTTCATATTGTATCAAATCCGGTGTTCCATGAGAGAACTAAACACATTAAGATTGATTGTCACTTCGTCAGAGAAAAGATACTTTCAGGAGAGATTGCTACAAAGTTTGTGAGGTCGAATGATCAACTTGCAAATATTTTCACCAAGTCCTTCACTGGTCTTCGTATTGGTTATATATGTAACAAGCTCGGTACATATGATTTGTATGCACCGGCTTGAGGGGGAGTGTTAGTTTAAAACTATGTACATAATATAGTCTTGTACCACATTGGAATAGGAGTAATATGTCCTTGTAGTGTATAACCATAAATAAGGACCTCTTGTATTGTATTCATCATCTCATATCAAAAATATATTTTTTCCCATGCTTTCTCACATGGTTAACTTGATCTTTTAAACAGAAAAGAGTGCAGCCTGTCATTTCCTCGAAGAGTATTTCTACCCTGGCTGGCTGATACATTCCTTTGTGACTACATACAACCGTCTGAATCAGTTGAGGTGAGTTGTGCCCATATTCTTTGGTGAAGCAAGTAATATTTCTCAGCTATAGTTTGTTTTATTGGTCGTATAATGAAACATAAATGATATTTTTCTCTAGTCTTATTGCCTTTTTGCCTGAAAAGCAAAAGAAGTTATGTCTTTGATGTGGGCACTACTTCAAAGTCCTGTAACTATACTGAAGCTGCAGGCACTTTTTTCTTTGCTTGTTTGCATCTCTAAAACACTATGAGAGCTTGGTGGTAGAATACATGATTCTTGTACAGTTTTTCAGTAGTTGACCACCTTAAGGAATGTGTTCCTTATGAATTTTTAGGATAAAAATGATTCTCAAGAAAAACCAATTCCTTTCTATATTGTTTGTCGTTAACTGAAGCTTCTTCCTTTATCTCACCGAACCATGAGCACACTTTCGTTTGATATCACACTTGCTGAGATCCTTACTGCAACATTTTGTTGTCTCCCTGTGATAATTGTATATGGGGCTGTACATTAAAGGTACAGCTGCTAAAGAATTGGATCTCCCTTGGCAACGAAGCTATTTGGTAAATTAATTGTTAGAGCAGTATTTGTTAGATCATTTTATACCTACCATATTGCTCAATGCAACTAAACATGTCATAATTTTGAGATTATACCATACATTCAGCTCTGATGTGCTATAGTATGACAGGTTCTCAAGGATCATTTTGCCGAGCTCATGTCTATAGAGTTCCCGAACGATTCTGCCAAGATCTTGGAGCCTGAAACTGAAGCTTCTGCATTGGTATCTACCACAACAAAATCGTTTAGGGAGGTGTCAACTCCATATTTGTTGCTACCAAAGCCAGACAATTCACTCTCAAGGCAGAATAGAGCTGGTACGAGCTTGGGAAGTGACCAGAAATCTACGAAGCCAGCTAGTTTTAGCTTCACGATTGCTGTTTCGGTTCTTGTTATATCAATTATTCTAGGAGTTGTGCTATTTGTTATCAGGTCATCCTAGCTAACACAGTGGCTTACAAAAAATTATCAGTTACTGTCTCTTGTATGTACTCTTGCCATGAATTAAAACGTCTAGAATGATTTGAGGTTTGAGTTTACGCTAATCCAGAGATTATTGTTATACAAAGTTTGATCAAGTTTGTGTTGGCAAATAACGCAGGTAACATGGGAAAAGTTTGATGTTCGACTATTTCAGACGTTAAGATTTTCAACTGAGAAATACAATCTAAAACAGATTTTCGACAGCCATACATTGGAGAAGAGTAAAATATTGCAAGAAAAAAGCTGTCTTGGATGAACGTACACCACAAACTCAAAATGATGCGCAAAATTCAAACCATGAACGCCTGGAAGGCAGGCAGCCTTCCAGTCCTCCTGTCTCCAGTCATTAATGTGTTGTATAAAGTATTACAACAATAAATGCTTAATAATGCTTGTACGACATAGAAGAAACGACACTAGCACTTGCTTGAATAAAATTTCTCAGAAAACTGATACCCCTTAGTCAGCCTAATAACGCTAATTTAAGCACATGAGCATTCACTATCTTACTTCGGAAGAAACATTCCAAACTAAAATTTTTGGTTTCCCGGCAATTCAAATAATTTAGGCGATGCTCCTCACCGGCATCATCATCATCGCTTGGGACGTCTGCTCCTCTAGGAATTTTCCCCGGATAATCAGTTGTTGAAGAATCGAATCCAATCATACTGTCGATGATAAGGGGCATCAGCAATTCCATAAAATGAAGATGAATAAATCAACAGGTCTTGGAAACACATACCTTCTATCAACAATAACCGAAGTTCACAATTATTGAATCTGAAAATATAGATACCAAATATAATGACATGTTTCCATATCATATGCTGAAATAATTCAGTACATCTCAAAAAGTAGAGGCCAACTACTGACATGTTTTCCACTATCCTTCAAAGCTGAGACACTGCTTTGAGCTATAAATATATGCAAGTTTTCTCCTTGAATCACAGAAATTAGCAAAAGCCTTTTAAATGACCAAATTAAAACCAAAACAATATATGCACATCTCCGTACTCGTTACATCGCCACTAACTTCGGACCACGATAGAAACAACATAACTCAATAATTTCATAAGCAGAAACAAAGAAAGGAGAGAAAAATCGGAGAACCCGGAGAGACTGAAAGAAGACAGAGGAATTGCAAAAGGCAAACACCACTTTTTCTTTACCTAAAAGGGCTCTAAAGTGGCCCAATTTAAGTTCAGCTAGGAAATAACGTAAACTAAGTAGAGGGGTAAAACTGACCTTTTGAGCCGCAACAGGACGACGAAGACCTACTTACTCCTGCTTCTAAATAGTAGGAGCTAGTATTCAAGTACAATCCATCATGGGAAGAGTAAGAAAATGAAATAGTGCAAAATTTTGAGTTAAATTAGTTAAAACCTGACTCAATGAGTTATTCAAAAGTTACGTTAACATTTCAAAATTGATAACAAAAAAGAATTACTAGAAGCAATGAGATTGTAGTGATTTACCAGTGACCTGCAGGGCTGAAATCACACAAAAGATATGGGAATATGAAGAGAAAAACATAAATCATGTATCTTCAAGATATCACCAACATGATAGTAAATGTGCAAGTAAAGATTTTTCCATCCCAATTGTACGCTAAAAAAGCCGAAAACCATGCTGGAAGAGCAACAAATCAACTCAATTAACCCTGGAAATTGGATCAACCTCATCTCCTAGACCTTTGCTTTGCTTTTGAGTCAAAATGGTGAGCTCTAAGCCTTTTCTTTCGCATGACATTTGCCTGCCCAACAGCACCTTCTCTAAATGGCATACCCATGAGGGCCAGTAATCTATGTGCCTCTTTATCTGTCTCAGCTGTTGTTGTTATGCAAACATCCATTCCTCTTGGCTTACCAAGAGCATCATAACTTAGCTCCGGGAAGACACTCTGTTCACGAAAGCCAATGCTATAATTTCCATGACCATCAAAGCTATTGGGGTTTACACCTTGAAAGTCCCTCGTTCGAGGAAGCCCAAGATTAATGAACCGGTCAAGGAAAGAAAAAATCACCCATCAAGAAGAAGATCTGAGTTTGCAGCACAAAAGCAAATAACATATGATGGTTGTGATGACCCAAAATATCATCTTTAAATTTAATAATTAATTATGTGTTCTAAGATCTCGAAAAGTACTATTTATCATTTTTCGACTTGCGTGCGCAATTCGTAAAATTTCATGGAAAGTTTTTATGTGAAAAATGAATTTAAAATATGGATTAGAGCTTTAAAACTCAATTGAGTTGACTTTGGTCAATATTTTCAGCAAACGGACTCGGATCAGTATTTTGACAGTTCCGGTAGGTCCGTATTGTGATTTGGGACTTGGGCGTATGCCCGAAATCAAATTCCGAGCTCCCTAACCCGAGATATGGAATTTTGAAGAAAAATTAAAATGTTTAAGTTCGAATAGAGACCGGATGTCTAATTATGTGAAAACGACCCCGGAATAGAATTTTGATGATTCCAACAGTTCTGTAAGTTGATTTTGGACTTAGGAGCGTGTTCGGAATTTTATTTGAAAGTTCGTAGTTAAATTAGGCATGAAATGGCTAAAAACAAGAATTTAAGTTTGGAAGTTTGACCGATGAGTTGACTTTTTGATACCGGAGTCGGAATCCAGTTCCGAAAATTTTCATAGCTCCGCTATGTAATTTATGACTTGTGTGTAAAATTTGAGGTCAATCGGAGTTGATTTGATAGGTTCCGACATCTAATGTAGAAGTTGAAAACTCTTAGTTTCATCAAGCTTGAATTGGGGTATGATTCATGGTTTTAGCGTTGTTTGATATGATTTAGAGGTTTGACTAAGTTCGTATGATGTTTTAGGACTTGTTGGTATATTTGGTTGAGGTCCGGAGGGCCTCGGGTGTGTTTCAGATGGTTAACAGATCAAAATTGGACTTAAAAGCTGCTGCAATGTTTCCTCTTCTGTTGGATATTCTGTGTTGATATCGAGCCCAGGGTTGACGAGGCTCAGGCTCGAGCTTGAGATAGAAGCCACGATCGAAGGTCCAGCTCGAGGACATGATCGAAGGTAAGGCTCGAGGGCTAGGATCGAGACCCATGGTCGATGCCCTGATCGAAGGCCCATGCTCGATGCTCTGATCGAAGGCCCATGCTCGATGCCCTGATCGAAGGCATGCTCGATGCCCTGATCGAAGGCCCAACTTCGATGCCCTGATCGAGGCCATGACCGAGGTCCAGGCTCGAGCCTGTGATCGAAGCCGCGATCGAGGCCCAGTTCGAGGACCAGTTCCGAAGGCTGCTGGGCAGTTTTATAAAAAGAGGGCATTCGTCCCATTTGCCATTTTTGACGAACTTGAGCTTGAGCAGAGGCGACTTTTGGCAGATTTTCAAGGGAAAAATATTGGGGTAAGTGATTCTAACTCGGATGTAGTCTACATATACAAGTATATCATTGTTTTCACCATAAATTAGTGTATTGAGATTTAAATTTGGGAAAATTTTAGAAATCACATAGAAACGAATTTTTGAGATTTCGGTATCGATTCGGAGTCGGATTTGAGTGAAACTGGTATGGTTGGACTCGTAATTGAATGGGTTGTCGGATTTCATAACTTTCGCCAGATTCCGAGATATGGGCCCCGCGGGTGAATTTTTAATTAATTTCGGGATCTTTTCTTAAAGATGTGGTATTTTTTTATAGAATTGATTCCTATAATATTTGGTGATTGTATCGAATTATTTTGGCTAGATTCGATCCAGACAGAGTTGGATAATCGTGGAAAAGGCCTTATAGTGGATTAAATTGGAGCAAGACGAGGTAAGTCTCTTGTCTAATCTTGTGAGGGGGAAATTACCTCATAGGTGATTAAAATTAAATAATTGTTACTAATTGCGGGAGCTACGTACGCACGAGGTGACGAGAGTCCGTGCGTAGCTACTATTAATGCTAAAGTCCGGGTAGTTTAAGACTCAAAGCATGAATTACTTGTGTGAATTGTATTCTTTATTAATTAAAATAATTGATGTATATATTGTGAATTGTCATGAAAAGTAGAAAAATATAAAATTTTCATATGCTTAATTTTTGTTTAAATCAATTAATTGTTAAAAGAAATTATTCTCCTCCCAAATTTTATCTTATAATAAATATACTCTCCTTCCGGAGGCACATAAGAAAATGTCCTCCTTTCTTGTGGAGCGGGCCGAAACACCTCGGCATGATAGATGCATCTATGGATCGCGCCGCACGTCCTTCGGTAGTGTACACGACACTCTGGATCGGGCCGTACGTCCTCGGCAGAAATCGTGCTTAATAATAATAATTACACGATACTTTAATAATTTATTTCAGCTTGTGAAGCTAATTAATAAATTAGAAAATCTTTAGAATTTAATGAATTATTATTCTTGCTTGTTAAGGAATTAATTGTTACTCCTGTAAATGAGATTTAATTGATAAATTGGAAATTATTTGAATTGAAGGAATTCAATTAATATATTGAGAATTGTTACATTTGAAGGAATTTGATTATTTTCGCTGATTAAATAAATTATTATAAATTCTGTAATTTATGCAGATTTAAATATCCTAGTTTTATTTCAGTTATTATTGACCCATAGTAAGTGTCAAAGTCGGCCATCTCGTCTCTACCACTTCGAGATTAGGCTTGATACTTACTGGGTACACGTTGTTTACGTACTCATACTATACTTGCTGTACTTTTTATGCAGGATCTGAGACAGGTACTAATGGAGGACCTATCATCACATACCCATGTCATCCCGAGGCATAGTGGTGAGCTGCCTTTCTGAGCCGTTCTGCAGCTACCAGTGTCTCTTCTTATATTTATATTCTGTCTATTTCATTTCAGACAATATTTGGAGTTTTGTATAATCTACTAGATGCTCATGCACTTATGACACCGGGTCTTGGCACACACACATTGGTAGAAGTTGGTATTTTATTATTTTCTTGGAATAAAAGTTTAACCAATGTACGTTTGACTTATTAGTTGGCTTGCCTTTGCTGTAGTGTTGGGCGCCATCACAACCTATAGGTGAAATTGGGTCGTGACAATGGTAGAGCAGCAGCTATTCAGGGTCCTCCCAGTGGGTATTCAGGTCCCCAGGGCCAGACACTTAGTCAGTAGCCCATCGTACCGAAGAGTTGTTACGAGTGCGGGGATCCTAGTCACATGCGGGGGTTTTGCCCCAGGCTTCGGGGTAGACCAGTACAGCAGGGTCAGCAGCCTATGCTTACCGGACTAGTTGCTACACCAGTAGTCCGACCACCCAGAGGTGGAGGACAAGTGGGTAGGGGCCGTCCTAGAGGTGGAGGTCAGCCAGGCGGAGGCCAGACAGTTCCCATATCGAAGTGATGTGATTTAGAGGGTTGACTAAGTTTGTATGATGTTTTAGGACTTGTTGGTATATTTGGTTGAGGTCCCGACGGCCTCGGGTGAGTTTCGGATTGTTAACGGATCAAAAATTAGACGTAAAAGCTACTGCAGTGTTTCCTCTTCTGTTGGATATTCTGTGTTGATATCGAGCCCAGGGTTGACGAGGCTCAGGCTCGAGCTTGAGATAGAAGCCACGATCGAAGGTCCAGCTCGAGGACATGATCGAAGGTAAGGCTCGAGGGCTAGGATCGAGACCCATGGTCGATGCCCTGATCGAAGGCTCATGCTCGATGCTCTGATCGAAGGCCCATGCTCGATGCTCTGATTGAAGGCATGCTCGATGCCCTGACCGAAGGCCCAACTTCGATGCCCTGATCGAGGCCATGACCGAGGTCCAGGCTCGAGCCTGTGATCGAAGCCGCGATCGAGGCCCAGTTCGAGGACCAGTTCCGAAGGCTGCTGGGCAGTTTTATAAAAAGAGGGCATTCGTCCCATTTGCCATTTTTGACGAACTTGAGCTTGAGCAGAGGTGACTTTTGGCAGATTTTCAAGGGAAAACCATTGGGGGTAAGTAATTCTAACTCGGATTTGGTCTACATATACAAGTATATCATTGTTTTCACCATAAATTAGTGTGTTGAGATTTAAATTTGGGAAATTTTTAGAAATCACATAGAAACGAATTTTTGAGATTTCGGTATCGATTCGGAGTCGGATTTGAGTAAAACTGGTATGGTTGGACTCGTAACTGAATGGGTTGTCGGATTTCATAACTTTTGCCGGATTTCGAGATGTGGGCCTCGCGGGCAAAATTTTAATTAATTTCGGGATCTTTTCTTTAAAATATGGTATTTTCTTATAGAATTGATTCCTATAATATTTGGTGATTGTATCACATTATTTTGGTTAGATTCGAGCCAGACGGAGTTGGATAATCGTGGAAAAGGCCTTATAGTGGATTAAATTGGAGCAAGACGAGGTAAGTCTCTTGTCTAATCTCGTGAGGGGGAAATTACCGCATAGGTAATTAAAATTAAATAATTGTTGCTAATTGCGGGGGCTACGTACGCACGAGGTGACGAGAGTCCGTGCGTAGCTACTATTAATGCTAAAGTCCGGGTAGTTTAAGACTCAAAGCATGAATTACTTGTGTGAATTGTATTCTTTATTAATTAAAATAATTGATGTATATATTGTGAATTGTCATGAAAAGTAGAAAAATATGAAATTTTCATATGCTTAATTTTTGTTTAAATCTGTGAGAAGGCACGAGAGAAAATATGTTATTGATATTAGATGATAAATACAATACAATAGTTCCCTATTTATAGCTATACACTACAAGGAGATATTACTCCTCTTCCAATGTTGGACAAGACTACACTATACATATCTATAAACTAACACTCTCCCTCAAGCCGGTGCATATACATCATATGTACCGAGCTTGTTACACATGTAACTAATACGAGAACTAGTAAGAGACTTAGTGAAAATATCTGCTAGTTGATCATTCGACTTTACAAACTTTGTAACAATATCTCCTGAAAGTATTTTTTCTCTGACAAAGTGATAGTCGATCTCAATGTGTTTAGTCCTCTCATGGAACACCGGATTTGACGCAATATGAAGAGCAGCTTGGTTATCACACACTAGTTCCATCTTGCTGATTTCTCCAAACTTTAACTCTTTGAGCAACTGCTTGACCCAAACTAACTCATACGTCGCCATAGCCATGGCCCAATATTCGGCTTCGGCGCTAGATCGAGCAACTACATTCTGTTTCTTGCTCTTCCACGAGACCAAATTACCTCCTACTAGAACACAATATCCAGACGTAGAACGTCTATCAAAAGGTGATCCTCCCCAATCAGCTATCTGTGTACCCAACAATCTGCTCGTGGCCTCGATCCTCGAATAGTAATCCTTTGCCTGGAGCTGACTTTATATACCGAAGAATGCGAACAACTGCATCCCAGTGACTATCACAGGGAGAATCCATAAACTGACTTACAACACTCACCAGAAAAGAAATATCAGGTCTAGTCACTGTGAGGTAATTCAATTTGCCAACCAACCTCCTATATCTCATAGGGTCTCTAAGAGGCTCCCCCTGTCCAGGAAGAAGCTTAGCATTTGGATTCATAGGAGAGTCAATAGGTCTGCAACCCATCATTCCAGTCTCCTCAAGAATGTCTAAGGCATACTTCCGCTGTGAAATAACAATATCTGAGCTAGACTGAACGACCTCAATACCTAGAAAATACTTCAATCTGCCCAGATCCTTAGTATAGAAGTGCTGAAAGAGATGTTGATTCAGATTAGTAATACCATCCTGATCATTACCAGTAATAACAATATCATCAATATAAACCACTAGATAAATACACAGATTAGGAGCAGAATGCCGATAAAACACAGAGTGATCAGCCTCACTACGAGTCATGCCGAACTCCTGAATAATTGTGCTGGACTTACCAAACCAAGATCGAGGGGAAAGTTTCAAACCATAGAGTGACCTGCATAATTTGCACACACAACCATTAAACTCCTCCTGAGCAACAAAACTAGGTGGTTGCTCCATATAAACTTCTTCCTCAAGATCACCGTGGAGAAAAGCATTCTTAATGTCTAACTGATAAAGAGGCCAATGGCGTACAACAACCATGGACAAAAAGAGATGAACAGATGCTACTTTAGCCACAGGAGAGAAAGTATCACTATAATCAAGCCCAAAAATCTGAGTATATCCTTTTGCAACAAGACGAGCCTTAAGCCGATCAACCTGGCCATCCGGGCCTACTTTGACTGCATAAACCCAACGACAACCAACAGTAGACTTACCTGCAGGAAGAGGAACAAGCTCCCAAGTGTCACTCGCATGTAAAGCAGACATCTCGTCAATCATAGCATGTCGCCATCCTGGATGAGATAGTGCCTCACCTGTAGACTTGGGGATAGAAACAGTGGACAAAGAAGATATAAAATCATAATGTGGTGATGGCAGGCGATGATAACTTAAACCCGACATAGTGGGGATTAGGATTAAGTGTGGATCGTACACCTTTGCGGAGTGTAATTTGTTGACTAAGAGGAGACAAGTCCGCAGTATGTGCAGAATCTGATGCGGGGTATGAATCACCTAGGACTGAAGCTAGATGTGGACGACGTTGATAAGTCAAGAGTGGAGGAGTTGTAGAAGGTTGAACTGGATTATATGGAGGAACTCGAGCTATAGGTGGTGGAGCTACAACCGGAGCTGTAGGTGGTGGAACTAGAGCTATAGGTGGTAGAGCTACAACTGGAGCTATAGGTGATGGAGCTACAACTAGAGTTGTAGGTGTTGTAGGTGGTGGAGCTGGAGTGACTGAATCTCCAAAAGATGAAACTGGTAGTACCTCAGAAATATCTAAGTGATGACCTAAACCTGTGAAGTATGATTGGGTTTCAAAGAAGGTAACATCAGCGGATATAAGGTACCGCTGGAGGTCAGGAGAGTAGCATCGATGCCCCTTTTGTGTTCTCGAGAAACCCAGAAATACGCACTTAAGAGCACGAGGAGCTAACTTATCTGTTCCTGGAGTAAGGTTATGGACAAATCAAGTGCTTCCAAAGATACGGGGTGGGAGAGAGAACAAAGGTAAGTGGGGAAACATGACAGAGAATGGAACTTGGTTCTGGATAGCTGAAGATGGCATACGATTAATAAGATAGCAAGATGTAAGAATGGAATTCCCCCAAAAATGCAGCGGAGCATGATATTGTATGAGTAGGGTACGAGCAGTTTCAATAAAATGTCTATTCTTTCTTTCAGCTACACCATTTTGTTAAGATGTGTACGGACAAGATGTATGATGAATAATCCCATGAGATTTCATAAACTGCTAAAATGGGGAAGACAAATACTCTCGGGCATTATCACTACGAAATGTGCGAATAGAAACCCCAAAATGATTTTGAATTTCAGCGTGGAAGGTATGGAAAATAGAAAACAGCTCAGATCGATTTTTTATCAAAAATATCCAAGTGCACATGGAATAATCATCAATGAAACTGACAAAGTAGCGGAATCCTAAGGTGGAACTGACCCGACTAGGACCCCAAACATCTGAATGGACTAAAGTAAAAAGTGACTCTGCTCGATTATCAAGACGCCGAGGGAAATGGGAGTGGGTATGCTTACCGAGATGACATGACTCACACTCTAGAGCTGACAAGTGAGATAAACCAGATACTATTTTCTGAAGTTTTGACAAACTGGGATGTCCCAACCGTTTATGTAATAAATCTGGTGAATCAGTAACATGACAAGTTGTAGAAGGAAGACAAGATGTGAGTCCATGTGATTTAGCAAGGATAAGGTAATAAAGTCCGTTTAATTCACGCCCGGTACCAATGATCTGCCCCGTACTGCGTTCCTGTATAAAAACATAGTCATCAAGAAATAAAATAACACATTTAAGTGATTTGGCTAAGCAACTAACAACTATGAGATTAAAAGGACTATTGGGAACAAAAAGGACTGAATCTAAAGGTAAGGAAGGAAGTGGACTTGCTTGACCTATTGCAGTTGCCAGGGTTTGAGACCCATTGGCCATTGTGACTTTTGGAAGAGATTGAGAATACGAAATAGTAGTGAAAAGAGATTTGTTACCAGAAATATGATCTGATGCACCTGAATCAATGACCCAAGACTCAGAGGATGAAGATTGGGAGAAACAAGTCACGCTATTACTTGTTTGAACAACAGAAGCTATCTCAGAAGATGTCTGCTTACATGCTTTATACTGAAGGAACTCAATATACTCCTACAATTTGTAGTAGTAGGGTTAATTTGTAGTAGTGGAAATAAGCAACTCCTGTGAGAAAACTGAAGAAATAGCTTGAAAAACACTGTTTACTGCAGAAAAATAGAACACTGTTCTGTGCCGGAAACACTGTTCACGCCGGAAACACTGTAGCTCGCCGGAAAATTACAAAGTTGTCGGAATTTGTTGTAACCAGGATGGATAGACTCAGAATTCCTTTGCGAGCAAGCTGTCCTGAAGAAGTATTTTCAAAAAATGGCCAGAAAGGTCACTGTTCACGCCGAAAAATATAAAAATAGCCGAAATTTGATTTGAATTAGATGGGTAGGCTCGGAATTTTGAGGAGAGCACACTGTCCTGAAGAAGCTTCGTGAAAAAATGGCCGGAGAGTGGCCGGAACCCTCGTCGAAAAAGTTGTTACCGGCACGTGGAAGAGCGTGGCGGATTTTCTGCCGAATAAAATTTCAGGGGTTGGTAGTCAGAGGGTGATCTACCTCGTGGTGGTGTTGGTTTTAGCACAACACCGACAGAAAGTGACTTTCACTTAGACAAGCCTTAGGTCACCGAAAAAATTACACGATGACTAAGTTCTTTCTTTCCGGTTAACGCTGGAATGACGCACAACGATCTTTTCTCACTAATGCTCTGATACCATGTGAGAAGGCACGGGAGAAAATATTTTATTGATATTAGATGATAAATACAATACAATAGGTCCCTATTTATAGCTATACACTACAAGGAGATATTACTCCTCTTCCAATGTGGGACAAGACTACACTATACATATCTATAAACTAACAAAATCATTTAATTGTTAAAAGAAATTGTTCTCCTCCCAAATTTTATCTTATAATAAATATACTCTCATTCCGGAGGCACATAAGAAAATGTCCTCCTTTCTTGTGGAGCGGGTCGAATGCCTCGGCAGGATAGATGCATCTATGGATCGCGTCGCACATCCCTCGGCAGTGTACACGACACTCTGGATCGGGCCGTACGTCCTCGGCAGAAATCGTGCTTAATAATAATAATTATACGATACTTTAATAATTTATTTCAGCTTGTGAAGCTAATTAATAAATTGAAAAATCTTTAGAATTTAATGAATTATTATTCTTGCTTGTTAAGGAATTAATTGTTACTCCTGTAAATGAGATTTAATTGATAAATTAGAAATTATTTGAATTGAAGGAATTCAATTAATATATTGAGAATTGTTACATTTGAAGGAATTTGATTATTTCCGCTGATTAAATAAATTATTATAAATTCTGTAATTTATGCTAATTTAAACCCTAGTTTTATTTCAGTTATTATTGACCCACAGTGAGTGTCAAAGTCGGCCATCTCGTCTCTACCACTTCGAGATTAGGCTTGATACTTACTGGGTACACGTTGTTTACGTACTCATACTACACTTGCTGCACTTTTTGTGTAGGATCTGAGACAGGTACTAGTGGAGGACCTATCATCACATACCCACGTCATCCCGAGGCATAGTGGTGAGCTGCCTTTCTGAGCCGTTCTGCAGCTACCAGTGTCTCTTCTTATATTTATATTCTGTCTATTTCATTTCAGACAGTATTTGGAAGTTTTGTATAATCTACTAGATGCTCATGCACTTGTGACACCGGGTCTTGGCACACACACATTGGTAGAAGTTGGTATTTTATTATTTTCTTGGAATAAACGTTTAACCAATGTACGTTTGACTTATTAGTTGGCTTGCCTAGCTGTAGTGTTGGGCGCCATCACGACCTATATGTGAAATTGGGTCGTGACAACATGGTATCAGAGCCCTAGGTTCACGTAGGTCTCACACGTTATTTGCAGACCTAATAGAGTCTTGCGGATCGATACGGAGACGTCTGTACTTATCTTCGAGAGACTATATGGTGTTAGGAAACTACCTTTCTTCATATTCCATCATGCAATTGATGTAGTACTAAATATCCTTCTCTTATTCTCTCACAGATGGTGAGAACACGCTCTAATGAGATTCCAGACCAGGGAAGAGCTACTCCCCCAGTTGCTAGAGGCCGAGGCAGAGGCCGAGGGAGGGCTCTAGCCCGTGGTAGAGGGCGAGGACGTCCCAGGACTATTTCGGTTATGCCGCCAGTGGATCCAGCAGAGAATCCCATTATTGAGGAGCAGGGTGAGGTGCCTGTGGCAGAGCCAGCTCCGGTGGACTTCACATCTGCACCGGGATTTCAGGATGTCATGGGTCGTATGCTGCGATTCATGGACAATATGACTCAGGCTGGTTTATTTCCGGCAGACCTAGCCACATCTCAGGCGGGCGGGGGAGCACAGACCCCTATCGCGCATGCTCATGGACATGTAGCTGCTGTATATCAGACCCAGGGTACACTACCCGTGGGTGGAGTCCAGCCAGTGGCAGCAGCTACACCTGAGCCCAGGCCAGCTGTAGCCGCCGATCCTCAGAAACTATTGGACAGATGGACTAGACTACATCCTCCTGTCTTCGGGGGTGAGCGACATGAGGATCCACAGGATTTCATTGATCGTTGCAAGGATAGACTGTACAACATGAGGATATTAGAATCCCATGGGGTTGATTTCGCTACTTTTCAGCTAGAGGGTAGAGCCCGTAGATGGTGGCAGTCTTATGCTCTTGGCAGACCAGCAGATTCTCCTCCTATGACTTGGGACAGGTTCACCCATATCTTCTTGGACAGGTATATTCCACCCTCCCCAGAGGGAAGAGTTGCGGTTTCAGTTTGAGCAGCTCCAGCAGGGTCAGATTTCAGTGACTGATTATGAGGTGAGGTTTTCTGAATTATCTCGCCATGCACTAATGATACTCCTTACTGAGGCGGAGAGAGTGCGAAGGTTTGTAGCCGGTTTACATACTGGTATTCAGGCCACTATGGCTCGAGAGGTTGAGATGGGTACTTCTTATGAGCGAGTTATAGAGATAGCCCGGAGGATTGAGGGTGTACGTTAGCGGAGCCGAGAGCAGATTATGAGAGATAAGCGGTTCAGGTACTCTGGAGAGTTCAGAGGTGCTCCGTCCGGGGGCAGAGGTCAGTTCGTAAGGGGACAGTCCAGCAGACCCCCATATCCAGCACTACCACCTCCTTGAGGTGCTCCAGTGCGACCTTATCTCAGTGCTATCCCAGAGAGTTCTTACCTCCCACCAGCTATTCAGGGTCCTCCCAGTGGGTATTCAGGTCCCCAGGGCCAGACACTTAGTCAGCAGCCCATCGTACCGAAGAGTTGTTACGAGTGCGGGGATCCTAGTCACATGCGGGGGTTTTGCCCCAAGCTTTGGGGTAGACCAGTACAGCAGGGTTAGCAGCCTATGCTTACCGGACTAGTTGCTCCACCAGTAGTCTGACCACCCAGAGGTGGAGGACAGGTGGGTAGGGGCCGTCCTAGAGGTGGAGGTCAGCCAGGCGGAGGCCAGACAGTTGGCGCTCCAGCTCGGCTCTATGCTTTTCCGACTAGACCAGATGCAAAGGCCTCAGATGCCGTGATTACAGGTATTATTTCTGTTTGTGGCAAAGATGCCTCAGTATTATTTGATCCAGGATCTACGTATTCATATGTGTCATCTCTATTTGCTCCATTTCTGGGTGTTTCTCGTGAGTCCTTGAGTACTCTTGTTTATGTGTCCACTCCTGTGGGTGATTCTGTTGTTGTGAACCAGATCTACCGGTCCTGTATTATTACATTCTGTGATTATGAAACTAGAGCAGATCTCCTATTGCTTGAGATGATCGATTTTGAAATTATTCTGGGTATGGACTGGTTATCTCCATATCATGCTATTCTAGATTGTCATGCCAAGACTGTTATCTTGGCTATTCCAGCATTGCCTAAGCTAGAGTGGAAGGGTTTGCCTGTTAGTTCATTTAATCGAGTTATTTCTTTTATAAAGGCTCAACACATAGTTGAGAAGGGTTGTTTGGCTTATCTAGCCTATGTTCGGGATACTACTGCAGAGACTCCGGCTATTGATTCAGTGCCTGTAGTTTGGGAGTTCCCCGATGTATTTCCGTCAGATCTTCCAGGTATGCCACCTGATCGTGATATTGATTTCTATATTGACTTGGCTTCAGACACCCAGCCTATATCTATCCCACCGTATCGCGTGGCTCCGAAAGAATTGAAAGAATTGAAAGAACAGCTTGAAGAGTAACTAGCCAAAGGGTTTGTCAGACCGAGTGTATCGCCTTGGGGTGCACCAGTATTATTTGTGAAAAATAAGGATGGAACAATGCGGATGTGTATTGATTATCGCCAATTGAACAAAGTCACTATTAAGAACAAGTGCCCGTTGCCGCGTATTGATGATCTATTTGACCAGTTGCAGGGTGCTAGGGTATTCTCTAAGATCGACTTGAGGTCGGGGTACCATCAGTTAAAGATTCGGGATTCGGATGTTCCGAAGACTACTTTCCGTACTAGATATGGTCATTATGAGTTTCTGGTAATGTCTTTTGCTTTAACTAATGCCCCGACAGCATTTATGGATCTGATGAACTGGGTATTCAGGCCATATATTGATTCATTTGTCATTGTCTTCATTGATGACATTTTGATCTACTCACGTAGTAAGAAGGAGCATGAGCAGCATATGAGAGTAGTGCTTCAAACATTGCGAGAACAAAAGTTATATGCTAAGTTCTCTAAATGTGAGTTCTGGCTTGAGTCTGTAGCATTTTTGGGACATATTGTATCGGGTGAAGGTATTAAAGTTGATCCCATAAAGATTTAGGCAGTTCAAAATTGGCATCATCCCACTTCGGCGACGGAGATCAGGAGTTTTCTGGGTTTGGCAGGTTATTATCATCGGTTCGTGGAAGGTTTTTCATCTATTGCAGCACCTTTGACCAAATTAACCCAGAAGGGTGCTCCATTCCGATGGTCCGATTATTGTGAGGTGAGCTTTCAGAAGCTCAAGACATCATTGACTACAACACCAGTGTTAGTGTTACCATCTGGTTCGGGAATATATACAGTGTATTGCGACACGTCACGCGTTGGCTTGGGTTGTGTATTGATGCAGGAAAGGCGAGTTATTGCATATGCTTCACGTCAGCTGAAGCCCCACGAAAAGAATTATCCGGTACATGATTTGGAGTTAGATGCGATTGTTCACGCTCTTAAGATTTGGAGGCATTATCTTTATGGGGTGTCTTGTGAAGTTTACACTGATCATCGCAGTTTGCAGCATTTGTTCAAGTAGAGGGATCTAAATTTGAGACAGCGCAGATGGCTGGAGTTACTAAAAGATTATGATATTACTATCTTGTATCATCCGGGCAAAGCAAATGTGGTTGCAGATGCCTTGAGCAGAAAGACGGAGAGTATGGGTAGTTTGGCTTTTATTTCAGTAGAGGAAAGGCCATTAGCCTCGGATATTCAGTCCTTGGCTAACAGACTAGTGAGGCTGGATATTTCAGAGCCCAGCCGAGTTCTTGCATGTTTTGTGGCCCAATCTTCACTATTTGAGCAGATCAAGGCTCGCCAGTATGATGACCCACACCTGGTGGTTCTTCGTGAAATGGTACTACGAGGTGGTGCCAAGGAAGTCACTATTGGTGCAGATAGTGTTCTACGACTCCAGGATCGTCTGTGTGTTCCTAATGTGGATGAACAAAGGAAAAAGATACTGGAGGAGGCACACAGTTCTCGATATTCTATTCATCTAGGTGCTACGAAGATGTATCGTGACTTGAGGCAACATTATTGGTGGCGACGAATGAAAAAGGACATAGTTGAGTATGTAGCTCGGTGTCTAAATTGCCAGCAAGTTAAATATGAGCACCAAAGGCCAGGTGGCCTACTCTAGCAGATGACCATACTAGAGTGGAAATGGGAACGAGTTACTATGGATTTTGTAGTTGGGTTTCCGCGGACCTTGAGGAAGTTTGATGCAGTTTGGGTGATTGTTGACAGGTTGACCAAGTCGGCACATTTTATTCCTGTTATGACTACGTATACTTCAGAGAGGTTGGCCCAGATTTATATTCAGGAGATAGTTCGGTTGCACGGTGTGCCAATTTCCATCATATCAGATAGAGGCCCTCAGTTTACTTCACATTTCTGGAGAGCAGTACAGAGTGAGTTGGGGACCCGTGTAGAGCTCAACACAGCCTTTCATCCGCAGACCGATGGACAGTCAGAGAGGACAATTCAGATTTTGGAGGATATGCTCAGGGTATGTGTGATTGACTTTGGAGGTCAGTGGGATCATTTCCTGCCTTTGGCCGAGTTTGCTTATAATAACAGTTACCAATCCAGCATCGAGATGGCTCTATTTGAGGCTTTATATGGTCGGCGATGTCGTTCACCTATCAGATGGTTTGAGCCAGGTGAGGCTAAGTTATATGGTACTGATTTGGTAAGGGATGCCTTGGAAAAAGGTAAAGTTGATTTAGGAGCGACTTCGTACAGCACAGTCTAGACAAAAGAGTTACGCGGATCAGAAAGCGCGTGATATATTATTTATGGTAGGTGAAAAAAATTCTCTTGAAGGTTTCACCGATGAAGGGAATTATGAGATTCGGGAAGAAGGGCACATTGAGTCCAAGGTTTATAGGCCCATTTGAGGTGTTAAAACGAGTTGGGGAGGTTGCTTATGAGCTTGCATTGCCTCCCAGCCTATCGGGAGTTCATCCGGTTTTTCACATATCTATGCTCCAGAAGTATCATGCCGACCTATCACATGTGTTAGACTTCAGCACAGTTTAGCTAGATAATAGCTTGGATTATGAAGAGGAGCCAATTGCCATTGTTGATAAACAGGTTTGCCAGTTGAGATCCAAGAGGATTTCTGCAGTAAAAGTCCAGTGGAGGGGCCAACCAGTCGAGGAAGCGACTTGGGAGGCCGAGGAAAACATGCGGAGCAGATATCCAGACTTATTCAGCACTTCAGGTATAATTCTAAACCCGTTCGAGGACGAACGTTTGTTTAAGAGGTGGAGAATGTGATGACCCAAAATGTCATCTTTAAATTTAATAATTAATTATATGTTCTAAGACCTCGAAAAGTACTATTTATCATTCCTCGACTTGCGTGCGCAATTCATAAAATTTCATGAAAAGTCTTCATATGAAAAATTGATTTAAAATGTGGATTAGAGCTTTAAAACTCAATTGAGATGACTTTGGTCAACATTTTGAGCAAACGGACTCGGATCAGTGTTTTGACAGTTCCGGTATGTCCGTATCGTGATTTGGGACTTGGGCGTATACCCGGAATCAAATTCCGAGGTTCCTAGCCCAAGATGTGAAATTTTGAAGAAAAATTAAAATGTTTAAGTTCGAATAGAGATCGGATGTCTAATTATGTGAAAATGACCCCGGAAAAGAATTTTGATGATTCCAACAGCTCCGTATGGTGATTTTGGACTTAGGAGCGTGTTCGGAATTTTATTTGAAAGTCCGTAGTTAAATTAGGCATGAAGTGGCTAAAAACAAGAATTTAAGTTTGGAAGTTTGACCGATGAATTGACTTTTTGATACCGGAGTCGGAATCCAGTTTCGGAAATTTTCATAGCTCCGCTATGTAATTTATGACTTGTGTGTAAAATTTGAGGTCAATCGGAGTTGATTTGATAGGTTCCGACATCTAATGTAGAAGTTGAAAACTCTTAGTTTCATTAAGCTTGAATTGGGGTATGATTTATGGTTTTAGCATTGTTTGATATGATTTAGATGTTTGACTAAGTTCGTATGATGTTTTAGGACTTGTTGGTATATTTGGTTGAGGTCCCGAGGGCCTCGGGTGAGTTTCGAATTGTTAACGGATCAAAAATTAGACGTAAAAGCTACTGCAGTGTTTCCTCTTCTGTTGGATATTCTGTGTTGATATCGAGCCCAGGGTTGACAAGGCTCAGGCTCGAGCTTGAGATCGAAGCCATGATCGAAGGTCCAGCTCGAGGACATGATCGAAGGTAAGGCTCGAGGGCTAGGATCGAGACACATGGTCGATGCCCTGATCGAAGGCCCATGCTCGATGCTCTGATCGAAGGCCCATGCTCGATGCCCTGATCGAGGCCATGACCGAGGTCCAGGCTCGAGCCTGTGATCGAGGCCCAGTTCGAGGACCAGTTCCGAAGGCTGGTGGGCAGTTATATAAAAAGAGGGCATTCGTTCCATTTGCCATTTTTGACGAACTTGAGCTTGAGCAGAGACGATTTTTGACAGATTTTCAAGGGAAAAACATTGGGGTAAGTGATTCTAACTCGAATTTGGTATACATATACAAGTATATCATTGTTTTCACCATAAATTAGTATGTTGAGATTTAAATTTGGGAAATTTTTAGAAATCTCATAGAAACGAAGTTTTGAGATTTTGGTATCGATTCAGAGTCGGATTTGAGTGAAACTGGTATGGTTGGACTCGTAATTGAATGGGTTGTCGGATTTCATAACTTTTGCCAGATTCTGAGATGTGGGCCTCGCGGGCAAATTTTTAATTAATTTCGGGATCTTTTATTTAAAATGTGGTATTTTCTTATTGAATTGATTCCTATAATATTTGGTGATTGTATCGAATTATTTTGGCTAGATTCGAGCCAGACGGAGTTGGATAATCATGAAAAAGACCTTATAGTGGATTAAATTGGTGCAAGACGAGGTAAGTCTCTTGTCTAATCTTGTGAGGGGGAAATTACCTCATAGGTAATTAAAATTAAATAATTATTGCTAATTGCGGGGGCTACGTACGTACGAGATGACGAGAGTCCGTGCGTAGCTACTATTAATGTTAAAGTTCGTGTAGTTTAAGATTTAAAGCATGAATTACTTGTGTGAATTATATTCTTTATTAATTAAAATAATTGATGTATATATTGTGAATTGTCATGAAAAGTAGAAAAATATGAAATTTTCATATGCTTAATTTTTGTTTAAATCAATTAATTGTTAAAAGAAATTATTCTCCTCCCAAATTTTATCTTATAATAAATATACTCTCTTTCCGGAGGCACATAAGAAAATGTCCTCCTTTCTTGTGGAGCGGGCCGAACGCCTCGACAGGATAGATGCATCTATGGATCGCACCGCACGTCCCTCGGCAGTGTACACGACACTCTGGATCGGGCCGTACGTCCTCGACAGAAATCGTGCTTAATAATAATAATTACACAATACTTTAATAATTTATTTCAGCTTGTGAAGCTAATTAATAAATTAAAAAATCTTTAGAATTTAATGAATTATTATTCTTGCTTGTTAAGGAATTAATTGTTACTCCTGTAAATGAGATTTAATTGATAAATTAAAAATTATTTGAATTGAAGGAATTCAATTAATATATTGAGAATTGTTACATTTGAAGGAATTTGATTATTTTCGCTGATTAAATAAATTATTATAAATTCTGTAATTTATGCTGATTTCAATATCCTAGTTTTATTTCAGTTATTATTGATCCATAGTGAGTGTCAAAGTCGGCCATCTCATCTCTACCACTTCGAGATTAGGCTTGATACTTACTGGGTACACGTTGTTTACGTACTCATACTACACTTGCTGCACTTTTTGTGCAGGATCTGAGACAGGTACTAGTGGAGGACCTATCGTCATATACCCACGTCATCCCGAGGCATAGTGGTGAGCTGCCTTTCTGAGCCGTTCTGCAGCTACCAGTGTCTCTTCTTACATTTATATTCTGTCTATTTTATTTCAGACAATATTTGGAGTTTTGTATAATCTACTAGATGCTTATGCGCTTGTGACACCGGGTCTTGACACACACACATTGGTAGAAGTTGGTATTTTATTATTTTCTTGGAATAAAAGTTTAACCAATGTACGTTTGACTTATTAGTTGGCTTGCCTAGCTGTAGTGTTGGGCGCCATCACGACCTATAGGTGAAATTGGGTTGTGATAATGGTAGATCAGCAAATGGATTGTCCAAGTTCAGACCATGTGAATTTCTCTTCAGCTATTGATCATTGCATTTCAAGTTTTGCTGAAGTCACTTCAACAAAATTAGTTTTTCTGTAATCAAGATCAAGGTGGTGTTTATGCGAGTTTTTACAGAAAAAAAAAATTCAAGGGGAGTTTTTTTAATTGGAAAATTTTATTGCAAAAACTTTTTGGAAATCAAATATTCAAAATAAAAAAAGTGGGGAGTTTTTATTTTTAATTTGAAAATTTTATTGCAAAAACTTTTTGGAAATCAAATATCCAAAAATAAAAAAACTGAACCTTTTTTGCAAACTTGTCACCAAACAAACACTTTTTGCAGAAACAGTTGGTGCAAACTTTTTTTAGAAACTGCTAAAATACCCCAAACACCATGCAAATGTTTTGCATGCACAAAGATCTTTCAAGCACATTACTGACTAGGGTCTATAACTAGCATAAAAAACGCCAACGGCTAATATAAGTACGAAACAGTTCCCCATGAGATTGACACTGTTGTAAAGCTTAAAATTTGACTGGGTGCCAAATATTTCATCTGTCTTAAGATCATCTTAAACGAATATGACTAGTCCTCAAGCCCACTACAGCAAAAGGGAGAAGCCATCAATTCCAATCCACTCGAAATACTTACCCATCTCGAAGGCCCATCGGGATTGGGCATGGATGAGCCTCGACTGGGCCAGCATTGATGAAAAAAGAAAAACTTCCCCCATCGCATCATTAACCGGTGTAGGATTCACTGTATTATCAGCACCCTTACCCATCCCAGATTCCATCACTATCCTCACTCAACCCCAGCCCCACCTCCCCACCCCCGAAAAAACAAGCTAATGGAAATTTCCCATAACCTTAGCACCCTCTCTTCACATACTATCCAATTGTCCTGATGTAATACATATTGCAACAATAATTGACAAATGCAAGAGAAATTACTTAAGATTATTTTATTTTCCCGGAAAAAATTCTTTACCTTCTTTTTAGTGGTCATTACTATTATTGTTAGCTGTTTCTGGATCTTTTTAGGGATTGGGTTTGTAGTATAGCGGCATTTTATTGCAGCTGGCAGCTCACAAATAGAAACTTGACGGCAAGAAATTCTGACAATCACTCAAACTTTGGGCAACATGTTCGACTGGCAGCAGCTATAAGGCAGCATGAGCAACATGATCTCCAAGTCAAAGGTTTAGCTTGGTCTCCAAGTGTTAACTAGTTAGTGTTTACTACATCTCCCAGTTAACTCCGAAATGAGTCATGAAACCTTATAGTTTTAGCAATTTCCGAATAAAGATTTCATTGAAATTTGATATTTATTTGTTATCTCACCCATTCCTTCTCCGCTTTTTCTGCCAACCATTTCTCTTCTTCTCTGAAACTCTGCTTACCTAAGAAGATTCTTTTAGCAAGTCCCTCTTCCACTAAACTTTCCCCTCACGTTATTCCTGTTACTCCTGCATTTATGTCTTTGCAACTAAGCCTTCTACACAGCAGTATTTCTACATCTCTTCCTGCTAAAAGAAACCCAACTTGTTTGCCTTGAAATTAAGGGCCTGCTGCGTTATGTCCAATCTGCAAATGTGGCGTGAAAGGGTTTGGCCCAGATGAGAGTTGGCAAAAGAAGATGGCAGGCAATAGGAGAATAACGACTAAATGAAGAGATATCACTGGCTTTGTTTAATTTCTTTTGAATAACTTCCTCCAGCAAAATTGGACATCGGTAGAATTTTTTCAAGGGGTCAAATTTCGTGCATCAGAACACAAATCACCACCTGCCATTAACAGGCGAGCTGCTACATGCCTGGAGTGTGAAGAAATGGATGCAGATCACAAGCTTCAATATAATGAATGTTCCTCCAATTTGCAATTCCGTATTGGAGCACATTAGAGCATCAATTAACTTTCGGGTGAAAATCAGTATTTTTTGCTGCTTCAGTTTCAGTTTGTGGAGGAAGACCTCCCCCTCCAAAAGGAAGAAACGAATGTCTAGGGATATAGGTCAAAAGGTCCGATAGTGTGGCGGACCAAGAAAAGCATCTTCTTTTCATTTAGTCCTTCTCTTTTGTTTCCTGGTCCCTTTCCACATTAGACACTATCATTTAGCAAATGCTAACCAGGTTTAGCCTGGAATTAGCTGATGATGGCTTAGGACTACTATGTGAAAAATCATATATTTATTTAGGATAAAATTGAAATAGATCAAAAGTTATGGACCAAATTAAACTTAACATACAAAATATAGATCAAAATTTGAAAGGTACGACTTATTTCTTGCTTTCCCTTTATCTTAGAAGGCTTTACCCTAAAACATCAAGTCTTGCTCCTAAATTCCCTATTAACATGTTTTGGTAAAATAATTATATTACGGATGTTCGTCCACTAACTACCCAGATATAAATCACATAATAGCATATAGAACAAATGGAATTGCAAGTGAATTTTAGCTAAAAGAAGGAATTTCAAAAAACAAAAAAATTGAAATGCTAAAAAGCAGAAAAGAAAGGCCAACATACATTTCCTCGAAGTGTAACAGCGATTCCAAGCGGTTGACCTTCTCTAATTTTGAAAGTAGCTATAGCATTCTTAGCCCTCGTCTTCACTGGCCTTTGCCCAGTAATTAGTGCCAAATCATTCATTGCGGCATCCAAACCCTTTGAATTTTGTGCAGCATCTCCAATACCACAATTTACCACAATCTTTTCAATCTTCGGAACCTACAAGTCAATTATCAAAGTAACACTAAAGAATTGTGGGTTTTGAAGTACCAAGTCAAAGCACTTATATAATTTGCTCACCAAATGATATCAGTGCCGAATAAACTAGAACGAATTATTTCTAAGTATTTCAACTCTAAAATTCAATCATAAATCTTGGAGATTTTGGAGCAAGAAGAAAAAGAAAAACACAGTAAGATTAAAAGCCTTTTCCGTCGAGTGCGGCGCTGAAGCCAATTCCCAAAAAATTCCGTATGCCCGAAAATCCCAAATATAACGGTACGACCGATCCTAACGAACATGTCACCTCTTACACATGCGCCATAAAAGGCAACGATTTGGAGGGCGATGAGATCGAATCCGTGTTGTTGAAAAAGTTCGGGGAGACCCTCTTGAAGGGAACGATGATCTGGTACCACAATTTACCGCCGAATTCCATCGATTCTTTTGCCATGTTAGCAGATTCGTTCATAAAGGCATATGCTGGTGCCATAAAGGTTGCAACAAGGAAATCAGACCTCTTCAAAGTAAAGCAAAGGGAGAATGAAATGCTGAGGGAATTCGTATCCCGATTTCAAATGGAACGCATGGAATTACCCCCGGTCACAGACGATTGGGCCATACAAGCTTTCACCCAAGGGTTGAATGAGCTAAGTTCGACAGCATCACATCGGCTGAAACAAAATTTGATCGAGTATCCAGCGATAACTTGGGCAGATGTACACAACCGATACCAATCGAAAATTAGGGTCGAGGATGATCAGTTGGGAGCTCCATACGGACCCGTTCATCAGAACAGGACAGTTACTAAAAACCAAAAGGAGATCGACAGAGAACAAAGGTCGAACAGAGACCAAAATCGATCGTACGTCGCAGATCGGGTGAACAACGGTTCAGCACGCAATGCAGTTCGGAACAATCGAATGATTGATTGAGGGCAAAATTATCGGGGGCTTATGAGTAAGAGCAGCTTCAATAAATATGCCGATCCTATAGAAGCACCTCGATTATCAGAATATAACTTCAGCGTTAGTACATCCGCTATCGTATCAGCCATCAGACGCATCAAGGACACTAAATGGCCTCGACCCATGCAGACCGATCCTGGCCGAAGAAATCCTAATCAAACGTGCGAATATCATGGTACCCATGGCCACGGAACGGAAGATTGCAAGCAACTAAGAGAGGAAATAACTCGCTTATTTAACAAAGGGCACCTTCGAAAATTTCTGAGTGATAGGGCGAAGAACCATTTAAAAACAGGGATTTCAGCAAGCAAAATGAGTAAGAAGAACCGAAACACGTCATCCACATGATCATCGGCGACATCGATACCCCTTAGAGACCAGTGCTTAAACGCACTAAAACATCGATGGTGAGGGAAAAGCGATCTCGGACTCAAGATTACGCACCCATGGGGACTTTGTCCTTTGATGATGAAGATACAGAAGGGGTCATCCAACCTCATAATGACGCACTGGTAATATCCGTACTCATGAATAAAACTAAAATTAAGCGTGTGTTAATCGATCTAGGTAGCTCGGCCAACATCATCCGATTGAAGGTAGTAGAGTAGCTCGGCCTATAGGATCAGATCGTACCCGCGACTCTGGTTCTAAACGGGTTCAATATGGCATGTGAAACCACCAAAGGTGAGATAATCCTACCAATAAACGTGGCCGGAACCATCCAGGAAACAAAGTTTCACGTGATCGAAGGCGATATGAGATACAACGCCCTTTTCGGAAGGCCATGGATCCACAACATGAGAGCTGTACCTTCGACCCTACACCAGTCCCTCAAATTCCCGACATCGAGAGGTGTCAAAACGGTGTACGGAGAACAACCAGCCACAAAGAAAATGTTCGCCGTCGATGAAGCTAAACCAATGTCCTCACTTTCGCCGATAAAAGGATCGGGCCCGGAAGGAGAACGGGACATCAAATAGCAATCACAGACATCGGCTTCAACCCAGCTAGGCAACTAGAAAATCGAAGAGGATGATGATCAAAAGGTCCCTCAATCTTTCGTGATTCCCGATGATTCCGATGCCACCAAATCAACAATCGAAAAGCTTGAGCAAGTCACATTAATCGAGCACTGGCCCGAGCGAAAGGTATACTTAGGAACGGGGTTGAGCCCCGAACTCAGGAAGAAACTCGTTCAATTTCTTATCGATAACATCGATTGTTTTGCCTGGTCCTATTTAGATATAACAGGGATCCCGCCGGACATAACGATGCATCGGCTAAGTTTGGACCCCAGGTTCAGACCGGTGAAGCAAAAGAGAAGACCTCAGTCCGAAAGAAAGCACGCATTCATAAAGGACGAGGTAACCAAGCTTCTCAAAGTAGGGTCCATTTGGGAGGTGAAATATCCCGAATGGCTAGCCAACGTAGTTGTAGTCCCTAAAAAAGGGATCAAACTTAGAATGTGTGTGGACTATAAGGATTTGAACAAAGAATGCCCCAAAGATTCCTTTCCGCTCCCCAACATCGATCGCATGATCGATGCCATGGCCGGCTACAAGATCCTCACTTTTCTCGATGCCTATTCCGGGTATAATCAAATCCATATGAACCCGGAGGACCAGGAAAAGACTTCATTTGTCACCAAATATAGAACGTATTGTTATAATGTGATGCCCTTCGGGCTAAAAAATGCAGGGGCTACTTACCAACGCCTAGTTAATAAAATGTTCGAAGAACAAATAGTAAAATCAATGGAAGTTTATATTGATGACATGCTAGTTAAATCCCTGCACGCAGAGGACCGTTTGATCCATTTGCAGGAAACGTTCGAAATTTTGAGGAAATACAACATGAAGCTCAATCCCGAAAAATGTGCTTTTGGGGTCGGTTCGGGAAAGTTCCTCATCTTCATGGTGTCACATCGGGGAATAGAGATTAACCCCGATAAAATTAAGGCCATCGAAGACATCGTAGTTGTGGATAGCGTGAAGGCCGTACAAAGGCTAACGGGTCGAATTGCAGCATTAGGCCGGTTGATTTCAAGATCATCTGACCGAAGTCACAAATTTTTTCTCTCTACTCAAAAAGAAGAACGATTTTTCTTGGATCCCGGAGTGCCAACAAGCATTAGAGGAACTAAAGCGATATCTATCAAACTCACCACTACTTCACACTCCAAAAACAGACAAAAAACTTTGTTTGTACTTGGCAGTATCGGAAGTCGCCGTAAGCGGTGTCCTAGTTTGAGAAGAGCAAGGTACGCAATTCTCCGTTTATTATACGAGTGGAACCTTAGGAGAAGCGAAAACTAGATATCCGCTCTTAGAAAAATTGGCACTTGCACTGATAAGCGCCTCAAGAAAGTTAAAGCTGTACTTTCAATGTCATCCCATATGTGTGTTAACCACTTACCCGTTTCGTAATATTTTGCATAAACCCGAGTTATCAAGCCGACTGGCCAAATGGGCCATCAAACTCAGTGGGTACGATATCGAATATCAACCCCGTACGACCATCAAGTCTCAAATTTTAGCAGACTTCGTGGTCGATTTCACGCCAACCCTCGTACCCGAAGTCGAAAAAGAACTCCTGTTGAAATCAGGTACTTCATCGGGGGTATGGATCCTTTTTACGGATGGGGCTTCGAACATGAAAGGGTACGGGCTGGGCATAGTTTTGAAACCACCCACGGGTAACACTATTAGGCAATCTATTAAAACTATCAGGTTGACTAATAACGAGGCCGAGTATAAAGCCATGATTGCATGTCTCGAGCTAGCTAGAAACTTGGGAGCAGAAGTCATTGAAGCCAATTGCGACTCCTTGCTGGTGGTGAGTCAAGTAAACAAAACCTTCGAAGTTCGAGAAGGTAGAATGCAAAGGTATTTAGATAAACTGCTTGTCACTTTGCACCATTTCAAACAATGGACTTTACGGCATGTACCACGGGAACAGAATAATGAGGCCGATGCGCTTGCGAATTTGGGGTCGTCGGTCAAGGTAGATGACTCGGGCTTGGGAAATATTGTTCAACTTTCGAGATCGGTAATCGAAGAAGGTCACGCCGAAATAAATTCTGCAAGCTTAACCTGAGATTGGAGAAATAAGAATATTGAATACTTGAAGAGCGGGAAACTCCCATCGGACCCTAAAGATTCCAGAACCCTATGGACTAAAGCTGCTCGATTCACATTGGCTTCGGACGGAACACTATACCGAAGAACATTCGATGGACCGTTGGCAGTATGCTTGGGTCCGGGAGATACCGATTACATCCTATGGGAAGTGCACGAGGGTACTTGCGGGAATCACTCTGGAGCCAATACATTAGTTCGAAAAATAATCAGAGCAGGGTATTATTGGATCGATATGGGCAAAGATGCGAAGGAATTTGTTCGTAAATGTGACAAATGTCAAAGGTTTGCACCGATGATCCACCAACCCGGAGAGCAACTCCACTCAGTCCTATCCCCATGGCCGTTCATGAAGGGGGGAATGGATATCGTCGGCCCTCTTCCATCGACCCAAGTAAAGCCAAATTCATTTTATTTATGACTGATTATTTTTCTAAATGGGTTGAAGTGCAGACGTTCGAGAAAATAAGAGAGAAAGAAGTTATAGACTTTATTTGGGATCATATCATATGCCGATTCGGGATACCCGCCGAAATAATGTGTGACAATGGAAAATAATTCGTTGGCAGCAAAGTAACAAGATTCCCCGAAGACCACAAGATAAGAAGGATACTATCGACGCCATACCACCCCAGTGGGAATGGACATGCCGAATCAACGAACAAAACTGTCATTCAAAACTTAAAGAAGGGGTTGAACGACGCTAAAGGGAAATAGAGAGAAATCCTGCCCGAAGTCCTTTGGGCATATCGAACGACGTCAAAATCCAGTACGGGAGCAACCCCATTCTCCTTAGTATATGGGTCCGAAGCTTTGATACCAATCGAAGTTAGTTAACCCAGTGCCAAAATTCGATTCGCGATGGAAGAATCAAATAACGAGGCTATGAATACCAGCCTCGAACTATCGGACGAAAGACGAGAAGCTGCTCTCGTCCAATTGGCCGCCCAAAAGCAGCGAATTGAAAGATATTATAATCGAAGAACCAAGCTCCGCCATTTCAAGCCTGTGGACTTAGTGTTAAGAAAAATTACCATCAGTACCCAAAATCCGAACGAAGGAAAACTAGGATCGAATTGGGAAGGACCATATCAGGTGCTCGAGAACATCGGAAAGGGATCGTACAGGCTCGGCATTTTAAAAGGCAAACAACTGGAATGTATCACATCTAAAACGGTACTACTGCTAAGGTACGACCTTTCCATATTCGTTTATATTTCAAAACTGACCCCTGCAGAAGTCTGAACAAGGGCTAAGATGGATCTCTTGCTTGAAAGTACACGTTGCACTCTTTTTCCCTTAGACCGATTTTATCCCAAATGGGTTTTTCGGCAAGGTTTTTAATGAGGCAACCATTGATCGTGTAGCATTTACAACAATATCCGAGGCCTCGCAAGAGAGTTATTTCACAACAACAGGGTTCCAATAGGAAAAATTGTAAGAGCCAAATGGTCGAAGCGAACCATGCTCATATCGACTGGCCCGAACCCAGGCGTGTAATAACGTGCGAAGAAAGTTCTTTTCTTTATCAGCATCTTATATCCAAGGAAAATTCCTCTATTTTGAGATTTATTATGCAATCAGAATTAAGATAAACTCGACCACTAAGCCTACGGGCTACTTTTATTTCGAGTTTGAGCAAACACTCACTCGACCATTACGCCTACGGGCTACATTACTTCAAGTTCGAATCATTCACTCGCTTAAGCCAACGGGCTACATTACTTCGAGTTCGAATCATTCACTCGACTACTAAGCCTACGGGCTACTTTTATTTCGAGTTCGAGCAAACACTCACTCGACCATTATGCCTACGGGCTACATTACTTCGAGTTCGAATTATTCACTCGACTACTAAGCCTACGAGCTACTTTTATTTCGAGTTCGAGCAAGCACTCACTCGACCAATACACCTACAGTCTATATTTCTTCAAGCTCGAATCATTGACTCAACTAATAAGCCTAAGGGCTACATTGCTCCAAGTTTGAGTAAGCGCTCGCTCGGTTACAGAGGCTACAAAGTCCAAATTTTATTAAGTTGTTTAAATCATTGTGAAAACATTCATAAGGCATGAATAAAGTCCTCACAAGACAGGAAACAAAAACATAAGCAAGTCGGCAAAAAAAGGGGATATATCTATATACAAATTTATCTGCATGGGTGATTACAACGTAAAAACTAAGAACTAAACTTCTCGGTCAGGAGCGGTCTCTTCTTTATTAGGCTCCCCCCGTTCTCGGATCTGCTCTTACTCCTATCATTATCATCATCGTCATCATCATCGCCATTAGAAACCAGAGCTTTAGCATCGGCTTCGAGTTCTTTGGCCCTTTTTATCTCTTCAGCGAGATCGAAACCATGAGCATGGATCTCCTCGAGAGTTTCCCTTAGGGATCGACACTTAGCAAGATCGGCGACCCAATGTGCTCGAGTATCGGCGGACTCGGCTGCCTTTCTTGCCTGGACTTGGGGCAGCTTCAGCATCGGCCCGATAGACGGCCACAAGTATATCTGCATCGGCCTTTGCCTTTTCGGCATCAGATTCACCCTTGGCAAATACAGAGGCCAACCGAGCTTCAAGCTCCTCAATTCTTCTTGCTTGAAACAGGCCTTTTTCTTCATTTTCTGAAGTTGGGTTTCGGACGATGATAACTGGGCTCGAGCAGTCTCTTTTTCTGCAGCAAAGCGGTCCATACCTTCTTTCCACCGCAAAGACTCCGTTCTTATCACGTCGACCTCCTCACGAAGCTTCCCGATTATCTCGATTTTTTGCTGCAGCTGTGAGACCGAAATGTTAGCTATCGTTCCGGTATCAAGCCCATAGTCTTTCAAAAGCATCATTACCTGCTCAGACAAATCGGTCTGATCTCGATAAGCCTTGGCCAAAATGAACATAAAGATAGTACCGACAAAATGATTTTAAAAGCTCACTTGATTCAAAGCCTGCCGCAATCCGTGAAAAAGATTCGATTCATCACCAGCACCGGCAACGTCCTCAATGCCGGTAACCAATTCACGAAAGGGATCTTCTTCATCGTGAGGCCTGTCTGGATTGAGGGTTCCCAGAGCTTGAGCTTCCCGAATCACCCTTGCGGAAAAAGCGGGAAAGGTAGGCGAATCCTCAATTACTGCTGCCCCAAATGAATTGCCTGGAGCATTCTCCTTGGTTCGAAGGGGTTCGAGGGCCCCTTCGGTCATATCCCCTGCCCGTTGACTCCGATGAGATGCGTCTTCGATATCCGATAGTTTGGGGACTCTACCCAAATCTTTCTCCAGTATATCCTCAGTTCGAGGCGGAGCCTCATGGAGCATCATTGATCCAGCCGCCAATGAGGTATCGGTGGTTCTTTTCATTCGGACCACCAGCATGGACTCATCGTTTTCTTCTTCTTCATCTTCATACCTTAGACGCAGAACGGCTTCCACGGTCAAAGGAATGGCGTTCTTGTTCGGCTTACAAGCCATACTAATCTTGGGTTTTGAATCTTCGGGAATGGAGGCTCTTTTCCTTTTATTTTCCTTCACCGGCTTTGGGACAGCGGCCGAAATTTTCTCCTCATTGGACAAGGGCCTCAAAACCGTGTCTTTATCCAAACCTGCATATGAAAAACCTTAATATTTTGAAAACCACCTCGTTCGAATCATCAAAAAGTACGAGAAATGAGCTTACTGTGATTTTTGGCCTCCCACTGACCCTTTGACAAATCACTCCATGAGCGCTCGGCGTATGTGGAGGTCGAAACAAGGGCTCGTACCCAGTTCTTGAGATCTGGAACTACTCCGGGCATCCAGGGAATCGCTACATCACAAAAAGAGGAGTGTCGATGAGAGAATAAATGAAAGAACAAAGAAGAAGTAACATCAAGATCACACTTACGTTTCATATTCCACTCTTCGGGAAAGGGCATCTTTTCAGTCGGAATCAGGTCCGAAGTCCTTACTCGAACGAACCTGCCCATCCAACCCCAGTCCCTGTCCTCGTCAATACTCGAGAACAGAGCCTTAGTAACCCTCCTCGAAAAAGTCGAGGACAGTATAATCGGATAAGATGGTCGAGGGTGAACGACATCCCCTCGATTTTGCTTACGAAATATCGGATCAGGATAACGATCCGCCAAAAGGAAGGGTGGACCTGGCCTAGGGTTATTTGGTATTGATGACAGAAATCAATGATAACGGAATCGAGGGGACCCAACGTGAAAGGATAAGAATACACATTCAAAAACCAACTCACGTGCGAAGTGATATCTTCGTGAGAAGAAGGAATCATTATTTCTTTTTTATCCCAATTGCAATCTTTCTTTAGCTGTTGGAGGTGCTTCTCGGTTATCGAACATATATACCTCGATACTGGTTCACATCGACCAGGCACCGATGATCCTTTATCGATCTTGAAATCAGAAGTAAGGACGCACGCCCCAGGAACGCACTCCTCAGGCCGTGGTTCTGCCGGCGTATCATCGGCGACACACTGTGAAGATGAAGTTTTCTCTTTCTGAGGGATGGTTTGTGACGTTTTCGCCATTTTCGAGTTCAGAAACGAGGAATAGAGAAAAATGACAAAGATTTGGTAAAATTGAGGAGGGGCTTTTGCAGAAAGAAATCACAGATTTACTGGTAAGTTGGAGAGTACGAAGAAGAACTTGGGAAATTTGGAAGATAGAAGATGTAAAAGTGGTAAAAGATAAAAGAAAGAGTTATTTATAGGTTCAAGCGGTGGCGGTTCAGTATCATCGGTGGCCGACCACCGCCTGACATGCATTAAATGCCTTGAAAGACTAAACCGACGGGACAGCTACCAAATGCGTCATGGTCGAACCCGATGGAAACGTCAGGTTATAATCCGATCGAGCCGTTAAAAAATCATATCGTTTCTCGCCACATTCTTTCTGAGAAACGAGGGGACTATCTGTATACGGTCGAAATAGATTTCGGCCTTAGCACGTCCGATCGAGTTCGAACGATGATCTATCGAAGTAAGATCCCGAAGGTGGAACAAACTAACCTCGAACCCGGGGAGGCCGATCCGTGTCGAGTTCGATATCATTATCAAGCTCGAATCGAGATCGAACCATGATGCAGAGTAGATCTATCATGCTGATAATCCAGAGACTAACCAACATTGACCTCGAATCAATTCGAGGGCTCGAGCTCGAACCAAGATCAAGAGCTCGAGTCGAAATCAAGCTCAAACCAAAATCGAGGATTCTAAGCAAGATCGAGCTCGCAGACAAAAGCCGTTGCAATCCCACTAGAGAGAATCTTGGCAGAAATTGTGAAAAAACTGACTTATCATGGGTCTCCCACTGAATGTTTATTTTATTATGCTTAGAGCCAAATTCCTCCCCTATAAAAGGGCTTGGTTACCATTTCTATAAAGACAAGTTTTCTGAGGCTTACATTATAATAAAAATGCTATATTCTTCTACAGTAAAAAATCGTTCTTTCAGATTTCTAAGATTGATTCAATTTGTTGAATCCTAAGATTCATTGTTCCTGACAACCTTATCTATTTCGTATTCTCTGCAATCTATATTTATATTTCTATTTATCCTTACATTTTGTGCTAAGTTACGCCACATATCCTCGGAACTACGTATAAATTCAACTCTATCCATTTTTCGGGTAAACAAAAGTAAGTATACCTGGTGAATATTGGTGTAATTGAATTCTTCCTTCATATTCTTTTCGAGGTAATTTGTTTTCAGGTGATTAACCTTTACAGCTTCACTTTTATCCACCAATATGAGGCTTTCACCGTCAATTTATTGGGCAGGGCTAAAACCTTAGCATTTACAGGCCGGTAATCGAATGGAATGGGCCGGAAATTCTCTGTGGAAAGAGGAGGCCATGGAGTGCAAAAGCAGAGGAGAAGATGCCGCCATTTCACGCCAGACGGAGGGGGAAATGGCTTGAAAATAAGTAAATGCTCTTATCCAGTTTATCTCCCTGGAGTAAACCTCCACGTTCCATATTTTTTTTAATATTTATAAATGAAATAATCTTTAGAAACAGAGGAAAAAAATAGTTTAACTTACTAAAAAATTGTTTTGCAGCTGAAAAACTTTTCTTTCTCTTTGGAGAAAAAAGAATTCATTTCTTGATGAATGGTCGAAAAAAATCGTAAAAAAACTGAAATCGTTTTAGCAAAAACTTTGAGGAAAAAATATATTTAGCCAATATTTAAGAAAATTTTGCAGAGTCCTACCAATAATAAGTAATTAACAATGACAGCTAATTAACTACATTTCTAACACAAATCTATAAGGCCTGAACAATCATTCCCACAACTTTCTTTCCCTCATTTAATGCATTACCTCAACATGCTCTCATTTTTCCTTCACATAAATGCTTTTAAATCTAATTTTTATACTTATAATATATTAACTTTAATAATATATTGTGTTATAT
The DNA here is from genome assembly GCF_000390325.3 of Nicotiana tomentosiformis. Lineage (NCBI taxonomy): Eukaryota > Viridiplantae > Streptophyta > Magnoliopsida > Solanales > Solanaceae > Nicotiana > Nicotiana tomentosiformis. The sequence continues at coordinate 66,977,583 of NC_090813.1, forward strand.
AATTATTGAATACATGATAAATAGTAATGTTATATATGAATATACATTACTAGTATATAGTAATACTATCATGTATGACGTATTTATGATATACACATACAATATAATACATATATATATAAAATACTATTATGCATGACATATTTATGATATACACATACAATATAATACAATCGTTCATAAAATTTTTCAGCCATTGTATGTATAAAATGTGTATTTAATAATAGTGTGTGTGTATATATATATATATATATATATATATATATATATATATATATATATATATATATATATATATATATACATACGAGAAATAAATATATACACGTTATAAATATTTATATACATGATATAACGATGGTATTTAATGGTGTATAAATTACAATGGTATCCTACTATATTATATACACGGTATAATAATGGTATTTAATAATATTAATATATAACTTACAGTGGTATTCTAGTATATTAATTTTATATTTTATCATATTAGTTCCTCTTTAATGTGCTCCAAGCCATTCTAGCGAAGACAATATAAAAAAAGAGAAGGAAATGTCTTCCAAAAGTCTACATGACAAAGCAAAGAGCAAGAGATTAAATGAAGTAATAACGTATGGGAATAGGAAAGATTGTATTTAAATTCGGCAGATTTTTTAGGGGCCTAATAGGAATTGATCAAACTTTCAAATTTAAATTCAAAATTAGATCTGCTAAAATGGTAAAAAAGTTTGCTATTTTTGGAATAAGTAGAAAATACTATTATTTATGAGAAAACTCTTTAAAAAGTGAGCAACTGTGAAAAATCTTCAAAATTTCCAAAGGAAACAACATTAGATCTGGAATCTTTTCTTTGGGCATCTTGGGCTTGTGTTTTACAGGAAAAATTTATAACTAGCCATTTTAACGGCTGGTCAATCAAATTTAGCCACATAATCAAAAGTCAACTATATTTAGCTAGTACATTAACACGGAAATGATTTGTTAACAAAAATATCCCTACTTTGTTTATAAAAGTTACGCGATATGACCTCATACTCTGTTTCTGCAGAATTTTGCGGCTCAATCTGTAGATTGAAGTAAGCTCCCACGATTATTCCTCTGATTCTTCAAATTTTCTGGCTTAATCTTCTGATTCTTCTCACTGTGTTAATCTACCATTCTTCTCGTTTGTAATTGAAATCGTAACTAATAATTGCTGTATTGTTATATATTATGATGAATTTCATATGAAAATCGTTTATTTTGTACTAATTTATTCTGTGATTGATTGTGTAATATATAAATGTGATTTAATTTTCAGTACTTTATGTTGTCATTAAACACCGAAAATATTTATTTGATTAAAAAAATACAGTAAAAGGAATGCCAAATGAATTAATTGCAGAACAAAATATCTGTATAATATGCTGGACTTTTCTAAATTGATAAGTAAAACTTACAAACTTTCAGCATATTATACTGGAAGTATCTGTGATTCAAACCAGAAGAACACATCTAAATGTCTAATGTTCCCCTAATGTCCAGAATAAAATGTTGGACTTTTGTGATTAGATATGTGAAAACTACAAACACTCCAGCATATAATACTGGAGGTATCTTTGATACAAATCAGAAAAAATGTTGAATAAAATGTTGCAGAACAAAACACCAGTATAATATGCTAGACCTTTTTGAATTGATATCTAAAACTTACAAACTTCCAGCATATTATACTGGAAGTATCTGTGATACACACCAGAAGAACACATCTAAATGTCAAAGGTTCCCCTAATGGCCTAAATGAATGCTGGACTTTTGTGATTAGATATGTGAAAACTACAAACTCTCCAGCATATAATACTGGAGGTATCTTTGATTCAAACCAGAAAAAATGCTGAATAAAATATTGCAGAACAAAACGCCAGTATAATATGCTGGACCTTTCTAAATTGATATGTAAAACTTATAAACTTTCAGCATATTATACTGGAAGTATCTGTGGTTCAAACCAGAAGAACACATCTAAGTGTATAATGTTCCCCTAATATCCTGAATAAAATGCTGGACTTTTGTGATTAGATATGTGAAAACTACAAACTCTCTAGCATATAATACTAGAGGTATCTTTGATACAAACCAGAAAAAATGCTGAATAAAATAATGCAGAACAAAATACCAGTATAATATGCTGGACCTTTTTGAATTGATCTAAAACTTACAAACTTCCAGCTTATTGGTCACGTCCAAAGCACACCTCAAAAGAGGTATGAAACAGTCACTTGCAATAATAGAAATCCAACTAAGAGTTAGGGTTGAATCCATAGGGAGCTAAGATAGGAGTTTGGGGTATATATTTCAATGTGAGTGATCAGATTATCTAGATTGCACTTCCACAATAAGATTTATTTTCTATTTCTAATTTTACTCTATTGATTGCAAAATAAAGGAAGAAGACTAGAGAAAATTATTTTTAAGGTTTTTTCAAATAGATAAAAAGCCTAGGGCCGTGACCATTATCTAGGTGTTTGCCTAATGAGTTAAAAACTTTAATGCTTGTTTCGTTGATTGGGATGTATTATAGCTATCAACTCTAATTTACCCACTTAGTACCTCTCGGTCAGAGAGTGGTTTTGCCCAATTTGGCTTTCTCAAGACCAAATGGGTATCTCCCAAAATAGTTGATAAGAGCTCAAGTCGGGTTATTACTACCTCTAGGTTGAACCATTTAATTGGGTTAATCAATCTCTCAATTGACCCAATTCCTTGTTAGCTAAGTTATCATAGACTAAGTCTTTCTTTCTCAAATAGAAACAGTCATATAGGCATGAACTAATATTTGCAACCATTAATTCCACAATTAAAGCATGAACTAAGCTAAATAATAAATACCTAATCATAAACAAGCATTAAATTAGATACCCATAAAGTTTACACACTAGGATTGGGTCACAACCCTAGTAGAAATTTAGCTACTCATAATTGGGTTTGAAAAAAATAGAGAAGAAAGACTAATTAAACTCATAATGAAAGCTTCAAGTGATTAAATCTATTGTAAATACACCAAAACAAATTAAAACTTCCTAAAATAGCAAAGAAAAATGGCTACAGTAATTTCAGAGGTTCAAACTTGACCTAATTTTGTGAAACTCGTCTATTTATACAAGGCTGAAAATCTCGGATAAAAATACCCCTCGTGAGGTTCTGTGGCCGCACAATTCCATGCGCGGTCCGCAGATTTCTTCATCTGGCAGGAGCTGGAGTTCTGCGGCCGCACAAATCTTGTGCGGTCCGCAATTCACTGAGGCTCTAGACTTGGTCTTTTTGCATACTCTCTGATCTTGACCCTTAGCCCAGCTTTTGCGGCCGCATAATTCATGTGTGGTCCACAATTTGCACAATTGTTTGCTAATTTTTCCTTCTTTGTTTGCGGCCGCAGATGGAATTTTGTGGTCTACAATTTCTTCTGCGGCCGCAGAATTCCTTCTGCGGACCGCACATTGTGTGCTTCTGTTCCCTTTATTGCCTTGTGCTTAGACTGCTCCTTTTTGAGTCGGATTTCATCTCAGGAGCCCAACTTCCAGCAATCCTACAATTTTACATAATTTCATTAGTTTGAGGAACATAATTCAGTGCTTTTAGACTAAAACAAAAGCTAAAAGGCGCTAATAAGTAGTCAAAATTCCCCCACTTATCAACTCCCCTAAGCTTATGTTTTTGCTTGTCCTCAAACAAATAAATTAGTTCCCACATCCAAAATTTAAGGGTCATTTCAACGAGTCAAAGGTGAGCCATCCACACATCAGTTGGGACCAACAATTACCCACACTACCTATGTATTATCAATAAGGCGACAAGTTAAAACATTTATGCACATATAGTTCTAAAGTGACATTTGAGCATCAAAAGTTGACTTTACTCATCAAGGACTCTTGCTCTATCATGTAGGTCATGGTGGACTCCAAACTCTTCCTCTTCTATTTTTTGGTTGCCTGGCTCACTTAAGAATTTTAGCACTCAATTCAAAGATTTATGAAAAGTTCACTCATCTCTCTCAAGAGAATGTCGCAAGTACGACTTCAAGTACCATAGGCTTGCCCCTCATATAGATAGCCACTAATGTAAGCTCACTCGGCTTGAAATCAAATAGGACTTCTTTCGGGATGTAATGAAGGCTTTTGGATTGGGGTTGGATACAATATGGGTGAGTGCTTACACCTTTTCTTAAGCACTCCATTTTTCATTTCTCGGCTCACACTTTGCCAATTTTTTGAGGCACTTTCTTTTCCTTGGAGAACTAGAGAGACTTAATATCACTCTTTCTTGATCATTACATTTATTTTCTCCCTCTTTGATTTCTTCATATTTGGCATCTCACCTCTCACGCAACCGGATTGTTAACGAGGACAGAGTCGATGGCCCACAACGACCACATTCAAGTTTAAAAATCACTATGGTTCACTTAAACCACTCGATGGTTGCCAAAGTCAACTCAAGAGTCACAAAGTCACTAACTAGAGTTATTTCTTTCAAAAATCTTGTTTTTAACCATAAGCACGTAGTTAAGTAATTAAAGCACGTTTGACTCTTCGAGCATGACTCAATTAGGGCTTTTTATTCATTACTATTTCTATTATTACCTAAATACCAAAAACAGACTCATTCCCTTAAGAAGGTTGTCATGCCATCCATCGTTGGGACGAGTCAACCGGTTCACACAATAACTACCTTTGGAAAGAATCGTGGCATTAAGAAAATCAAAGGCTTATTATCTACTAAACATAAAAAGAAGCTACTAAAACAAACAAAGAAGCTATTAACTCAAACTAAGAACTAACAACGGAACAACAATAAAGAAGCTCATAAACAAAAACTACTAAATATACATAATGAGAGAAAAAGAGAGAATGTATACAGAATACTAAAGAGAAAGAAAAAAAATATCAAGTTATTACAGGCCAATAGTCTCAGAATGTACCAAATAAGATCAAATAAACTCCACCCCCCGAATAAAAATAAGCATTGTCCTCAATGCTTAACAAAATAAGAGTAAAGGAGGGGAAAAAGTAAAGAAAAACTCCCTATGGCTCCTTGGACATCTCTGTGTCCATAGTAATGTCACCGCCCTCAGTTTCATCCAACTGGATCTCATCATCCTTAACTCTGGGAGTGACTGGGTTGGTGAACATCCGACGCACTACCTCGACAGTGTCGGTAGCAGAGTTTGGCTCCTTAGACTGGCCAGCTGGTCCTACTGGTGCTGATGCTGCTGCAGGATCTGGGTCTGAAGGGTGTGGGTCGATCAACATGTCAAAATGGATATCTCCGGCTGCAGCAAGCTTGGTCACCTGCCTCCGAAGCTTGTCCACTAACTTCTTAATGGCCTGGGACTTTCTCATCTTCTTTACTTCTTTGCCCAACTCTTCGATCACTGACCCGTGCTGTACTAAGGTAGCCATGATGGTGTTCTGGTTCTCTAGGTGATTCTTCAATGTCTCCTCAACTGTCGGGGGGAACTGAGGTACCTGAACATTAGAATGTGCTGCAACAACACTGGATAAGTCAGACAGCTTTGCAGTTGCTGTCTGCATCCAGTTGTTGAGGCTCGCTAATCTCTGGGAGACTCGCAACGCAGAAAGTGGGGCAGTAGGCATGGGCATCGGCCTCAAATCCATAGTGGAAACTGTGGCAGGAGCTGCAGAAGGGTCTATGGATGATGGTGGAGTCATAGCTGTGGCACTGGAGGAAGGCTCGGCCGAAGTAGATGGGACATCAACTCCCTCCGCAACTACCACAACTGGCTCATCAGACTGGCCCGCGGTGGTAGATGGCTGACCTTTTCTCTTCGGGTTGCTTGTATCCATAAGTGAGTACCATGAGAAAAGCTTCTTCGGCTTCACCTTTGTATCAAAATACCTTGGTTCCACCCCCGCATCCGTAAGATACTACTCTATAAAGCTGCTAGGCAGATGAATCGGTCCTTCCAAACCTCTTTCTTCTTTGTTCATTCAAACCTATCAGTTGTGGCATCTCCCCCTCTACCATCATCGGGTATGTCCTGAACTGATGTATCTGGTGCCTCAGGGACATGTGAAGTGGATGGCTCAGAAGCCTGACTAGCACTTTTTGAACCCTCGAAAGTGTTGTGTGATGATGACGGCTCGTCCCTCAATTAAAATCTCCTTGATGGCTTGAACTGTACTGCCGGCTGTTCCTGAATAGAGGCTGAGTCGCCCTCTGATACGTCCCTAGACGGGGCGTATGAACTCGTCTTAGAGAGATCTTCACCTCTCCCTCTCCTTGCTATTGTCTTTTTTCAAATTTCCTCTTATTGGGCACTAGGTAAAGCTCTCTTGCCTCGTCCTCGAGAAGGTTCACCCTTCCCTTTAGAAGTATCACCTATGCCTCTACATCAAACCATTATCTGTATCAGATAGACACAATTATTAGTTGCAATTCAATGTTCAATTAGACACATGAGATATACAAGAACACACTAGAAAACACAGAGAGGGTCACAGACACAGTGTGCTTGAAGGGAAGGATATGTGACCCTCACAATTTTCTTGCGGCCGTAGATGAAGCCTTGCAGACCGCACATTTTAACATTGCGGCCGCAGAAGTGAAATACGGTTCGCACAATTTCATATGCGGCCGCAACTTAGAGACTCAAAATTTGCCAACTCTCTGATGACAGAGAATTGGCTGATGTGCGGCCGTAATATATTTTCTACGGTCCGCACATTTTGACTTGCGACCGCACATTTGAGTCACAGATTGTAGATTCTCTGAAGATAGTGAAAGGGCTGTTATGCAATCGCAAAGGGAATTCTGTAGTCCGCACAATTTTGTTGCGTCCGCAGACCCATGCTTAACTAGAACTGCCCTATAATCAACTTTCGCGGACCGCACAATTTCAAGTGCAGCCACATAATTCAAAATATATGAACAGTCATTTAAGATTAACTAGGTTTTGTAATTTTTGTGCAAAATTTGTCATGGCAACAACGTAAAAGCATGAGAATACATTGACCCAGTCCCTAAGAAGCAAGTATTAGTTAACCCACTACAGATTTACCCCCACATGGTTGTACAATTGAGTTCTACTAAAAAATGGCCTAAAATCACTTAAAAACTACAATTTTAACTAAAAAATGAAAAATCCTAACAAGGAATTTAAGCATACCATATGTGAATGAGTGAAAGGGGTGAGTGATCACAATTGTTTTGTGTGTGGGCAGATGATTCACCAAGAAATTCCAATATGTGCAAGTTTTTGTGCTCAGAGAGGAAAAAGAGTAATAGTAGCCCTAGCCCTCTATTTATACCGTTGCTGTTGTTGAGGGATAGAGGGGCGAGTGCGGCTGCACAATTTGAGTTGTGGTCCGCACTCTGTTACCTGGGGGTCTTAAATCAACTTTTTGTTTGCGGTCCACAGAACTGTGTGTGAGGCCGCATATTTCCTGGTGCGGCCGCAGATCGACCCTTTTTCTGACAGACCAACTTCAGAGAGTTGGTATATTCCACCTTCCACTTGTGCGGTCCTCAAGATAATTATGCGGCTGCAGAGCACTTTTGCTGCAGTAACTGTAAATGTGCGGTCCGCAAATCTTGCAACACTTAGCCAGATTTCTGTCCACCATTCCTGTAAGGCACACTCATCCCTGTAGCACGCTTCAAATCAAGTTAGCACAAAAAATGACACCTAACTACAAAAGAAGAAAATAAAAGAAGAAGAAACATGGTTGCCTCCCAAGAAGCGCCTGATTTAATGTCGCGACACGACGCATAATACCTTCAATTAAATTGAATTACCGCCATGACGTGGCGATCTCCAACTTTTCTCAAATAGTGCTTCATCCGATGACCATTGACTCGGAATACCTCATTATTTTTGTTCTTCAAGTCCAATGCACCAAATGGCGTCACACCCACAATTTCAAAAGGACCACTCCATTTAGACTTTAACTTCCTGGGAAACATTCTCAACTTTGAGTTAAACAACAACACAAGATCGCCCACCTTGAACTCTTTGTTCCAAATGTATTTGTCATTGAGATATTTCATCTTTTCTTTGTACAAGGACGAACTTGCATTCACTGTTTTGGGAAAATACTCTTTATCTCCCGGTTGGAGACTTCCACTTAACCGCTAGCTTGTGGATGATAGGGAGTCGTAACTTTATGAGTAACACCATACTTGCTAAGTAAAGTGTCAAAAGTCTTGTAGCAAAAATATGGCCCCCATCGCTTATAATAGCCCGCAGATTACCAAACTTTGTGAAAATATTCTTCTTTAAGAATGCCACCACACTTCTCACTTCATTGTTGGGTAGAGCAATGGCCTCCACCCATTTGGACACATAATCCACCGCGACCAAGATATTGGTGTTTCCACAAGAACTCACAAAAGGACCCATGAAGTCAATACCCCACACATCGAAAATATCAATCTCCAAGATGGTGGTGAGGGGCATTTCATTTTTCTTTGAGATTCCACTGGCCCTTTGATATTTATCACATCTTTTCACTACATCACTTTCATCTTTGTAAAGAGTGGGCCAATAGAAACTGCAACTTAGCATTTTGGCCGCCGTTCTTGCTCCCCCATGGTGACCACCATATGGTGAAGAATGACAAGCCCCAAGAATTTTACCTTGCTCTTCTTCCGGTACACATCTTCTAATCACTCCATCCGTATAAATTCGTAAAAGGTATGGTTCATCCCAATAATAATCTTGACAATCCCGTTTGAGCTTCTTCCTTTGGTTTGAAGAGAACCATCCGGGATGATTCTACACACAAGGAAGTTTACTAGATCCGCGAACCATGGCACCTCCTTTATTGAAATAGCCAAGAGTTGCTCATCGGGGAAGGAGTCATTAATTTCAAAGCCATCATGCGGCCTCCCCTCCTCCTCCAAACAAGACAAATGGTCCGCCACTTGGTTTTAACTTCCTTTTCTATCTTGGATGTCAATATAAAACTCTTGCAACAAAAACACACATCTCATCAATCAAGCTTTTGAATCTTTCTTGCTCATTAGATAATGAAGTTCTGTATGATCCGTGTGGACAATGACAAAGGCACCCATCAATTACGGGCGAAACTTCTCAATTGCAAACACAATGGAAATGAGCTCTTTCTCCGTAACGATATAGTTTACTTGGGCACCATTCATGGTCTTACTAGCATAGTAGACCGGATGAAAAATCTTATTGATACATTGCCCCAAAACATCCCCAAACGCTACGTCACTTGCATCACACACGAGTTCAAAAGTGACACTCCAATTTGGAGCGGTGATGATGGGAGTGGTTTTCAACTTGAACTTTAATAATTCAAAGTTTCTCATGCAATCATCATTGAAGTTAAACTTAGCATCTTTCTCAAGGAGCTTGCACAACGGGTTCACCACCTTAGAGAACTCTTTGATGAAACGCCAGTAAAATCCCGCGTGGCCTAAGAAACTTCGCACATCCTTCACCGAAGTTGGAGGTGGTATTTTAGAAATCACCTTAATCTTTGCCTTGTCAACTTCAATTCCATTCTTTGAGATTTTGTGGCCAAGGACAATGCCTTCTTCGACCATGAAATGACACTTCTCCCAATTGAGCACCAAATTCCTTTCTTCACATCTTGCCAATACTTTATCTAAATTTGCAAGACAATCATCTAAAGAATCCCCAACCACCGAGAAGTCATCCATGAAAACTTCAAGGTATTCCTCCACCATGTCCGTGAAGATAGCCATCATACACCTTTGAAAAGTCGCCGGTGTATTACACAAACTAAATGGCATCCGCTTGAAGGCAAAAGTACCATAGGGACATGTAAAGGTTTTTTTTTCTCTTGATCCTCCGGAGGGATAAGGATTTGGTTGTAGCCCGAATACCCATCAAGGAAGCAATAGAAAGTACGGCTGGCCAACCTATCAAGCATTTAGTCTAGGAAGGGAAGTGAAAAATGATCCTTCCTTGTGACTTTGTTGAGATTGCGATAGTCCATACAGACTCTCCAACTGGTCATCATTCTTATAGGAATCAACTCATTCTTGTCATTGGTGATCACCATCATGCCCACCTTCTTCGGGACACATTGAACCAACGAAGTCCACGAACTATCAAAAATGGGGTAGACAACCTCGGCATCCAACCACTTGATAATCTCCTTTTTGACAACTTCTTGCATAGCCTCATTGAGTCTACTTTGATGTTCAATAGATGATTTGGCACCGTCCTCCAAGTTGGTCTTATGCATGCAAAATGCGGGGCTTATCCCTTGAAAATACGCCAATGTCCGCCCAATAGCCTTCTTCCTCTTATGTTGCATCGCCAATGTAGAATCTACCTGCATGTCAGTCAAACAAGAGGAAAGAATAACCTGTAAAGTAGAACAAGGGCCAAAACATTCATACCGAAGATGTGGAGGCAATGGCTTCAACTCCAAGGTAGGAGGCTCTTCAATGGAAGGTTTTGTAGGAGGAGTTGTCCTATTTTTAAGATCCAAAGATAGTTTTTGGGGTGCATAATTATACGACCCCATTCCTTGCAAAGAATTCCCACATTCCATGAAGCCATCCATCTCGTCATCATCAAAGTTGAGCAAGGCGGCCTCCAACATATCATCAACATTGATTGTGGCATTTGTATCATCAAGAATAACATCAGTCACCAAGTCTATAAAGGAACACACCTCGTTGCTATTTGGTTGCCGCATGGACTTGCACACATAGAATACCACTTTTTCATCACCCACCCAGAAAGTGAGTTCTCCGGCTTCAACATCACAAAGAGCCTTCCCTGTAGCAAGGAAAGGTCTTCCAAGAATAATCGGCACCTCATAATCAACTTCACAATCTAGAATGACTAAATCCCCCGGAAGAATGAATTTATCAACACGAACCAAGACATCTTTAATAACTCCCAAAGGTCTCTTCATGGTACGATCGGCCATTTGCAATCTCACAGAGGTGGGTCTTGGTTGCTCAATTCCCAAGGTCGTGAAAACCAAATAGGGAATCAAATTGATACTTGCCCCAAGATCACAAAGAGCTTTAGCAAACTCGACACTTCAAATTGGACAAGGAATCGTGAAAGTGCTGGGATATTCCAACTTAGGAGCCATTGAATGCACAATTGCACTCACTTGATGAGTGACTTTGATAGTTTCAAAATTCATTGACCGCTTCTTCGTCACTAGATCCTTCATAAATTTCGCATAACCGGGCATTTGTTCCAAAGCTTCAACTAATGGTACATTAATTGAGAGACTCTTCATCATTTGAATAAAATTTTTGAATTGATTCTCGCCATTTTGTGTGGCAAGACTTTGAGGGTATGGAGGTAGAGGCTTAGGAAATGGGGCCTTAGCCTTTTGCACTACCGACTCCAATATGTCACTAATGTGATCCCTAGACGAGTTCACCTCCTCTTGAGTCTCTTCCATGCTATCATCAATATCAATATGAACTTCATCATTTGCTTGCACCACATTGTTCACGACCTTTTCTTCTTGTTTCACTTGCTCATCATCCACAAGTTGCTTTTGACTTGATGTGGATACATTCCCACCTCTTCCACATCTTGTAGTAACGGCCATGGCATGCCCCATGTTGTTTCCACCCTTTGGGTTTACCACCGTGTCACTTGGTAGTACCCCTTAGGACGAGAATTTAGAGCTTGAGAGATTTGCCCCATTTGAACTTCTAAATTGCGGATCGATGTGTTGTGTGAGGAAAGTTGGGCGTTCGAATCGGCATTCTTTTCCATCATTTACTTGAACATTCTCTCAATATGCCCCATCTTATTGGTTCAAGAACTAGAACCATGGTAAGGATAAGGAGACGGATTATTCGGTTGTTGATACATCGGGGGCCTTTGAAAACCCGACCCCCGATTGCCTTGATTATGGTTCCATCCACCTTGATTTTTACCCCCCCTCTCAATTTCCTTGATTATTGCCGCTCCAATTTCCTTGATTGTTGTTGTTATGCCAATTCCCTTGATTGTTTTCGCCACTCTAATTTCCTTGGTTGTTAGAATTTCAATTGCCTTGATTGTTTTGAGGTCACCATTGTTGTTGTTTTGGGCCTTGAAAGTTGTTTCGTTGCCCTTGAAAGTTGTTCACATATTCCACCTCCTTTTCTTGGTCATTGTAAGAATCATCTTGATCAAAACCACTATCCTCTTGCAAAAAATTGTCCACTCGATGTTGCACTTGGGGACCCTTGGTTCTCCTCTTGTTCACCATCATGTTCACCCCCTCCATGGCATTGACTTCCTTAGGATTTTGCACTTGTTGAAGTTGAGCCTTCGCTAATTGATTCATGGTGGTAGTCAATTAGGCGATGGCTTGTCCATGTTCATGCAACTCTTTGTGAAGGTGGATCATATTGGGATTACCTTGTGGAACATTAGCTCAGGATTGCCACGCCGATGATGTTTCTGCCATTTCATATAAAATCTCACACGCCTCCGCATAAGGCGTAGTCATGAAGTTCCCACCGACAAGTTGGTTCACTACACATTGGTTGGTTGTGTTGAATTATCGTTGTTGGGACATTCCTTAACCATTGTTCTATAGCGTTCCCATATCTCGTGTAGTGGTTCATTTGGCTCTTGCTTGAATGCCAAAATCTCATCTTGAAGTGTAGCCATGTGCCCCAGAGAGAAGAACTTAGAAATAAACTTTTCCGCCAACTCATCCCAAGTGTGAATGGAATGGTTCGACAAACGTTCCAACCAATCAAAAGCTTTCCCCTATAGAGATAAGGGAAAAAACCTTAGCCTCAATGTATCCTTGGAGACATTTGTTTGTTTGCTCCCCCAACAAGTGTCCACAAACCCCTTCAAATGTTTGTATGCATTTTGACTTGGAGCAACGGTGAAAAAACCTCGTTGCTCTAGCAAAGTGAGCATCACATTGGTGATTTGAAAGTTGCCCGCCCTAATGTGAGGAGGGACTACTGCACTTGCATATCCTTCATTGGGTAACACCCGGTGTGGAGCCACTCATGGTGGAGGTGAGGGTGGAACGGGGACATTGTCATGAGGCACTATGCCTCTTCTATGGTCTTGAGGTTCAAGACGAACCTCATCAACTTGCTCATCCTCCATGTCCACATCCCCCAAAGCAATATTTTCGAGCTCTTTGTTTTCCATGGTTATACCTATGATTTTTCAAACAAGTTAGTAACACGGAAGAAAAAGAAGATACTCCAAAAACACACCCAAATGTATAGCTAATACCATATTTAACTCCCCGACAACGGCGCCATAAATTGGTCATGTCCAAAGCACACCTCAAAAGAGGTATAAAACGGTCACTTGCAATAATAGAAACCCAACTAAAAGTCGGGGTCGAATCCACAGGGAGCTAAGATAGGAGTTTGGGGTATATATTTCAATGTGAGTGATTGGATTATCTAGATTGCAATTCCATAATAAGATTGTTTTCTATTTCTAATTTTACTCTATTGATTTCAAAATAAAGGAAGAAGACTAGAAAAAATTATTTTTAAGGTTTTTCCAAATGGATAAAAAGCCTAGGGCCGTGGCCATTACCTAGGTGTTTGCCTAATGAGTTAAAAACTTTAATGCTTGTTTCGTTGATTGGGGTGTATTATAGCTGTCAACTCTAATTTACCCACTCAGTAACTCTCGGTCAGAGAGTGAAAGTATCTGTGATTCAAACTAGAAGAACACATCTAAATGTCAAAGGTTTCCTTAATATCCTGAAAAAAATGATGGACTTTTATGATTAGATATGTGAAAACTACAAACTCTCGAGCATATAATACTGGAGGTTTCTTTGATTCAAACCAGAAAAAATGCTACTGCAGAACAAAACACCAGTATAATATGCTGAACCTTTCTGAATTGATATGTAAAACTCACAAACTTCCAGCATATTATACTGGAAGTATCCGTGATTCAAACCAGAAGAACGCATCTAAATGTCTAATGTTCCCTTAATGTCCTGAATAAAATTTTGAACTTTTGTGATTAGATATGTGAAAACTACAAACTCTCGAGCATATAATACTGGAAGTTGCTCTGATTCATAGAAGAAACAAAAATGTGAATGCCTTATCTTTCCCCTATTTCCTGAATAAAATGCAAGATACTAATATCGAATTATTTGTGTACATTAAATGTAAGATGCATACAAATTTCTTGATTATTGATTTCAATAGAAAATGGACACCAATTACAAGTATTTAGATCATAAAACCAAGCTTCTGCTTGTAAATGATGGGATTTCATTTGACGAATTCATTAATAAGTTTTTTGAAACTATTGAGCTCGACAAGAACAAGTTTGAAGCAACAATATGGCTTAATATCAACCTAGGTACCGGAAAGGGAATACATGTAACAAAAGATGAAGAACTTACTTCCCGTATGATGCTTTTAAGAAACGATCCATACTACAAAGGCTGCAAATTTATTTTTGATGTATCAGAAATATATTCTGAAATTTTTACTGTAGATCAACAACAAGAAGGTAATGCAATAATAGAGATTGACAATCAACAATTATTGCAGCCAACCACATATATACCAGAAGAGCAGCACATGTCGATTTTTGAAATTACAATGGAAAATGAGAGTGTAATTCCGGTAAAAGGTCAACACTTTGAAATACCACACACAATTGAAGGGATAAAAAGAAATGCAAAAGGAAAGGCAAAAGGATCACCATTGATAATACTAAAAGAAAAAGCATCATTGGATGATGTAAAACCGGGGTCTGTTTTTTAAGACAAAAATGTTATGATTAGATATTTTTGCTTAGCAGAAATCAAGGAGCATCTTGAGTTCTACATTGAAAGATCAAGTACTACAAGATACTCTTTGATATGCTGGACGCCAAATTTTGAATTACCTGACAATAACTCCAACAAACTATACTGGAGTAGAAATCAACAAACTAATTAAAAAGCAGCATAATATACAACGACTTCCCGCGTAATATACTGGAATCAAATTTTGAAGTATGAAGTCCAACACATTGTTCTGAATTTCAAGTTATGACAAGAACTCCAGCAATCTATAATGCAGTTGAAGCAACAAACTACATAAAATCCACCCTAATATACATCGACTATAAAATATTTGAACAACTTATGAAAACAAGTTACGCAATGGTTGCAACATAAAATTAAGAACAAAGTGACAAAATTATCATAAATAAGTCGAACAACTGAACAGAAAAAAAAAACAAAAAAAATTTATCGATGTTAAAATGCCACAAAAATTTAAATGCTCACATTAATGAAATCAAAATTAAAATAAACGAAGCAACAATTAGAATGAAAATTCAACAATAGTATTGTAAAAACAACACTTACCCCGACAAAATTTGAAGAAAGTATTCTCAAGAAAGTGAAAAGCGATTTAAAGACGAAAACTAACTAAACAGTACATTTAAAAAGAGAAAGGCAAAATTGTCAATTACCTATATATTTTAAGTTAAAATGGCTAGAAATTAATGACATTAAAGATGGTGGCTAATTTTGGATAGTCAGCCGTAAAAATGGCTATGCTATGCCATTTTGACGCTCATTCAGATAGCACCATTGTTTTAAGATGTGTTCATCAGTTGGGGAGGAACGAAATATTTTTTTATTTTTAAAATTAACTTAAATCGCTGTCTGCCCGAACTGCTTAGATTAAGAATATACGATATATATATATATATATATATATATATATATATATATATATATAAACTACGAAGGGCCTTAGCGAAATGTCGTTCGCCTTTTTTGTCCTTTAAATTTAGAGTTCACACTTGTCACGACCCAATTTCCCACTATAGGTCGTGATGGCGCCCAATGTCACTGTTAGGCAAGCCAATGGTGAACTGTCAATTATTCATTTTATTATTTTTAAAAATCATAACTCTTATTGAGTAAAGGATTCAACGCGTTTAAAAATCATGAATACTTAAAATTTTAGTAAGATATAAACTAAAAGATGACAATATCAACCGAACCATAAAAATCCACTAGAGTATCCCAAAAATCCGGTGTCAGAAGTGCATGAGCATTTACTAAGGAGTACAATCATAATACAATATATGTCTGGAATGTAAATAAGATAGGATAAAGTATATAGTATGATGGAGACTCTGTGGGCTGCGATACGTAGGCTGGAATGCAGCTCACCATAAAGTCTCCTCAGCGGTTGCGTCTACGCGCCAAGATAACAACTAATTGAACTTGTTAGGTCCTGCACATTTAGTGCAGAAGTGTAGCATGAGTACATAAATCAACGCGTACCCAGTAAGTATCTAGCCTAACTCCGGAGAAGTAGTAACGAGGGATCGACATCAACACTTACTAGAGGTCCAATAAAGCAATATAATAAATCATAAGCAAATATGAAGCATACAACAATAATGGGGTAAATCTGTAAGTTACATAATGTTCCAACAATTTCTTTTAAAGGTATGAATTTCTCAGTTCTGTATTCTACCTCAACATCTAAGATGTATCAAGTGCCAGTATCAAACGGATAAGGAATACCATATAACATGCTAGGCATCAATGGGAGGATAATCTCATAAATATTCGGACCGCTAGCGATATAATACACGATTATGCCGAGGTCGTTCGGCCCGATCTAGAATAATGTGTATATCACGCCCCAAAATCGAGGAGCGCGACCGGCGCTCAATCGAGTGAACCCGGCCGAGCAAGCCTATTAGATTTTCTTCTACCCAAACTCATTCATAAATAAAGAGAATATATATTTTCATTAATTAGACAAAAACGTGATCATGTCTACAATACCAATTCATTACCAATAGTTTTCATCATCTTTAAAGTCTCAAATGGAACAAGTAATACAACCACAACATAACATAGTTTGACTTCCCCAGCACCAATACACAACCCACATTATGTCTATGGAGCCTCTATAGATAAAGAAGAGTACAATGATAATGCCGGCAACAAGGCCCCCGGCTATACCTCAAACAGAATACACAAAGTACAAAAGATACATGATCCCGAGATGAAGTGGGGCTCACCAAGTCAGCTGGGAAGAAGGTGTACTGCTATCACTGATCAATATCTCCTACTGTGGAACCACCAGCATCCATTTAAAGATGCAGCGCCCCCGGCAAAAGGGGCGTTAGTACCGTCGAATAGTACTAGTATGTATAACTAAACACCATCTCAATAGAATGAATAATAATACAAGAGGAATAGTCAAGAATTCAATAGGAGCTTCAAATAATATTAAAGCATCAAGTTAAGGATCACATAAGTTTTCAAGTCAATTTTCATGTTATTAGGTTGGGTGATCTTTAAAGCCGATATACCATAATTCACAATACCACCATATTCTTACACGGAGTCCGATCACGATTCGATCGGCTAGGCTAATCTCCTTTGAGACATCAACCATAACTACAATTTCATCATAATTTCTAGCACAGTTACTACTATGTGTGCGGTATGGCGTCCGATCACGGCCCGATCGGCTAGGCCGTCTTACTGAAGACATTACCTTTTTCAGTCAATCATCTCACATAATACTTCTTTCATATTCTTTCGATTCATTGGCACTAGTTGCCACAATTATAAAGTCATTCTTGGCACTTGGCCGTATTTCATAATTCCAGTTCCCTTTTCCATATTCAAACATCATTATCATTATCAACAACAATAAGGCTTTCCATTCAAGACATTAAATTCACATAAGATCAATTTGGGAATCTTAGGAATATAGAGGCTTTTCATACAATTTGGCATAACAACCTTTATTTTGATCTTGACTTGAAGTTTTAACATTCCTAACACATATTCCACATTTTTGAACACATCCTCAAATGGCAAAATGACATGATGAAGCATTTAGAATAAATATTGAACATATATCCTTCAACACAAACACATCAGGAATATCCAATTCAATAATGGTCAAGGACTTACACCAATTACATGAGAACCGGAGGATTCGATTCTAAGAGAAGGGGGTTTATACAACATACCTCAATTGATCTTCCTTTAAACTTTAAAACATTCCGAAATTCTTAGCACTTTGATCTATTTTAGAAATATAACAAATCGAACCAAAAATTAGGAGGATGATCATGGTTCTAGCTCATTTGGGCATTTTATCAAACACTAGGTGTGCATTAAGATTTCAAGGTCCTTTTATGGAGGTTTCCGTCATCCCATAACCCATTCTTTACCATTCTTAGCTCAAAAATCTTCTTACACCCTTTGATAACACATGAATGCAAGATGAACAACTCCCATGCCCAAAAATTATCTTGCTAATTATCCATGTTTTAGATGAATTTTGAAATTAAGAGCTAGGGTGTAGAATCTTACCTCTAGGATGAAGACCTTGTGGGTTTTCCTTCTTAATCTTCCAAGATTTGAGCAAGAATTGAATAACAATTATTGAGGAACACCTTCTCACTCTAAGGCACTATCTCTCACTCTAAAATGTCAGATTTTTGGTAAAAAATGGTACAAATCGCCTATTTAACGAAGTTGGGTCGGGTTGTAAAAATCCAAAAATGAAGCTCCGGAACAAGGTTTGCGGTCGCTTATGCGATCGCATAATTGATCCGCGGTCCGCATATCGGCCGCATAATTGATGTCCAAATTGGCAAAAATCTGCCTGGGTCTGCGGTCACTATGCGGCCCACAGACTTGTTCTGCGGTCGCATAATGAACCACAGAACAGTTCTGCGGTCGCATAGTCGACCGCAAAATGGCATCCAAACCTGCCCATACCTACCTCACTTTGCGGCCATTATGCGGTCCGCTGAGTGATTTTGCGGTCGAATAATGGACCACAGAAACACATTTCTTTGCCAAAAACTTTCCTTTACTTTCCAGTGCATTATTCAACCCAAAAAGTCCGAGCTGCGACGAGCTTGTGAGACACGTAAAAACCAATTCGGTACCACGAAACATTATTTTTCCTTTGCAAAATTTTACGGGGCCTTACAGTGTACACTGCCGAGGGTCGAGCGGCATGAACCATAGATGCATCTATTATACTGCTGAGGCGTTCGGCCCGCTCCACAAGAAAGGAAGAAACTTATCGAATTACGAGTCACGTGCTTACAACATAGATACATGTGCATAATTGTAAGTATGACCTTTACCGTTTCTCAAATAATTTGCCAATAACTCGAGGTGATAAGGCTCGCACTAATATATATATGTATTTCTAAATCAATTTCAATTATAAATTCAATCAATTAAGCTAGCAGAATGAGTTGAAATAATTCAAATATTAAATGATAAAATTCTAAGTCTACCCGAACATAAACATGCATTAGCTACGTACGAACTCTCATCACCTCATACGTACGTAGCACCCACAACTAGTAGCACATAACAATTACATCACCTAGGGGGTTAGTTTCCCCCTTACAAGGTTAGACAGGAGACTCACATTACTCCGAAGTTCCATAACCGGCTCCATCGCCTCACTAGCACCTCAAACCAATGCCCATCGATCTGAAACTAGTCAAATAATCATGAAAACCAATAAAAATATACTCCAACACTCATAATTAATCAATTTATAACAATTTCCAACTTCACTCGTAAAGTCAACAAAGTCAACCCTCGGGCCCACGTGCCTGGATTTCGAAAATATTTGAAGATAAACATTATGCATAATACCACGAACTCAAATATATATTTTATTCCTAATTTTATGCCCAATTTCATGGTCAAAATCCAAAAATACTAAATTCTAGGTTTTCTTCCAAATCCCACAATTTCTACAAAATTCCATGTTTAAATCCATGTATTTATCTTACAACAAGTAGTAATAACTTATCTCATGATATATAGAGAAAATGATCTCCAAGAATCGCCCTAAATCTCCCCACATGTGCTCCAAGAACTTAAAAGTGAAGAAAATGAGCTCAAAATCCCGAAATTAGATGTTTAATACACCTGCCAGGCCTCCTCCTTCACGATTGCGGTCATTATCCATGCGATCATGGTTAACAAAAGTTCTAGCATCATTTACTTCATTGCGATCACGGCCATTACCCATGCGATCGCGGTTAACAAAAGTTCCAGCATCATTTACATCATCGCGATCGCGGCCAAAATCATGCTATCGCGATGTACAATTTTTTATTTTCTTCTTCACAGACACCCTTCGGTATAATGGCCATAACGTTTTGTAAAAAATTCCAAATGATAAACTATTTTTTATCCCTGAAAATTCAAATAGCTATAACTTTCATTTTTGGATCATCTCAAAATTCCTTATAGATTGCAAGATATGATGTCCCGAAATCAGACGACTGTCAGCAGAAATTCCTTCTACGCGATCGCGACCCTTCCTTTTGCGATCATGATTCACAAGGCATGGATCACACTTTACTCTTTGCGTTCGCGGCCCAGACCTCAACTCGAACTTAGGAATATCTAAAACCTTCAAAATGACAGCTTTCCACAATCAACGCCGAAATGCTCCCGGACTATCCGATACTTAACCCGAACATACGCCTAAGTCCAAAATCATCACACGAACCTATTGGAACCTTCAAATCTTGATTCCGAGGTTGTTTACTCAAAAGTCAAACCTTGGTCAACTATTTCAACTTAAAACTTTCGAATTGAGAATTTTCCTTCTAAATCAACTCCGAACTTCCTGAAATTCAAATCCGACTATACGTACAAGTCATAATACATGAAGCGAAGCTACTCAAGGCCTCAAACCGCCGAACGATGCGCTGATTCTCAAAACGGCCGATCAGGTCATTACATTCTGCCCTACTTAAACGTACGTTTATCCTCGAACTTGCTAAGAACCGTTTCGGAGTTGTCCAAAATCACTGTTTGACAACTTGTGCAGCTACCCATGGCACCACAACCCGCGTGAGCACATTAGCTCGAGCCAGACTGAAGCTCCTCCCTTTTACCTTAGCTAACAAGCCTTAGAACCAAATTCTAACATTCAGAATTCTCCACGAGACCTGATTCCAACATGTGAACACCATAACAATCTCAACCCACTGTACCAAATATGATCCTGCACCTATGCCGAGATCACACAATGCACTGCACAATTCATATGTTCATGATAACATCCTCCGACTACAATAGCTGCAGATTCACAAACCAGATGCCGGTAGTATACCTCATAATGCGTATAAGCTAACCCTAGAAATACTGCAACGATGAAAGCGACACGTAGAATCTCATAACCACCTGCCAAATCAATAATTCTTGGAGTCTCTCCACTTGACAAGAACCATTTCCTCATTCTAAACTGCTTACTGACATTTTCCTCCTAATATACATTATACAAGTCTGATTGCACTGATTCTAAGTCCAGCAACCTCGTCTCACCCAGTACAAGGTGCCCGGGCAATAAGCCACCTCAAACACCGTAAAAAATTTCATATTATCATGCCACAAAATGGAGAGCGCGACCGGCGCTCAACCTAGTGAACCCGGCCAAGTAAGCCTGTTAGATTACCTTCTACCCAAACTCATCCTTGAATAAACAGGAGGTGTACTCCCTTAATCAAACACTGAAAAGATTTTTATTAACAACTCCCATTTCATTTCAATTAGCAACTTCATTCATAATTCCCAAAATATTACAAGTTCATAGATATAATGAAAAACAAGATTGCCAAATACCAACATTTCTAGTTCAATTCCCCACATCAAATACCACCCACAACCTGTCTACGGAGGCTCTAAGCACAACATAAGAGTAATGTGGAAATGCCGGCAACAAGGCCCCGGCTATACCTCAAAATACAAAGTACAACATCAAATGATATCAGGCCCGGAATAGAGTAGGGCTCACCAAAACCTACTGAATAGGGAGTAACTGCTAACGAGGACCAAAGTTGCCCACTGATGAACCACCTGAACCCATTGAAGATGCAGCGCCCCCGGCAAAAGGGACATTAGTACATATGGAATAGTACTAGTATGTAAATCTAACTATCCTATTTCAAAATAGAATGCCCATATAAGAAAGGGAAAACCATAGAAACAACAAGTCACAATCAACAATATCCAAATGTCCAGTTAAAACATAACAATTTTCAAAATACAAAATTAATATAAATTATTGGTTGGGAGATCATTAGCACCGATATACCACCGTGTTTGTAGCATGGAGTCTGATCACGACCGATCGTCTAGGCCATCTCCCCACGAACAATGTGGTTCGACATGTGATGCAAAAGAAAAGGGTTACCAAGAGTAGTACCACCATGTGCGCAACATGGTGTTTGATCTCCACCCGTTCAGCTAGGCCACCTTCCTACATATGCCGCGTGGGTTGACTTTTCTAATCCAAAATTATTACCAGTTTCATCCCAATTAAGGGGAATAATATCAACCCATCAATCTCATCCCAAATAAGGGGAGTAATCACAATTCACTCCTACACCGGCACATGTAGTTTTAGGTGTGGGTTGTTACAACCCACCCTTCCTCGGTTTGCTAATGATACTTCCAAAAAATATTATTTTTTATTTTTTCACACAAAGGTAACATAGGTGCAAATGTATTTACCTCACCATCTTTCACATTGTATGAATCTCCACTAGTATTTTCAACCAGTAACAACAACAATATTCCCTTGGCTAACTCGAAATGAGAATATTCTGGCACCCTGAATGTGATATGGGTTTCAAAATACATGTAGTTGTATTACGCTGTTAACATAAATTACCACAAGAAATCTATGCCACAAGCCCATGAGGATGAAAAAGAAGTTGAACACTTGTGAGATTATTATCATTCTCACAGCTTAACCTTTGCCAATAGTTGATCCTATATGAGAGGACTAGATAAACGATGAACTTGTGTTTCAACTCAATATGCTATCATGTTACTAGACGGTATAAAGGATTCATGATAATATTCACAAAGGAGCAAAGTGATTTTTCAAACCATAGGAGCAACATACACCGGAGAGAAAAAAAGTGGCTCAAGAAGGATCTCAACACTAGGCTGCTTTACATTAGATTTGATACCACATAGGTAAATATTATGGTGGTGCGTGCATAGGCAAAAGTGAGCAGATGTTATCCATTTGAACGAAAACATTCTATAAGAAATTCATCAGGTATAGCCCCTTTTTGAGAATTTAGGGAAGCAGTGGGAAGTATTAACATAGGGTTGTGACTCAATTCAAAGAAATCATTATAGAACTCAATTTCTCAAGAGGTTGTAAGTAAGATAATTGTGATAAAGAGGCTTCACGAATGATACGTCTCGTTCAAAGAGTAGATATAGAGAACGACTCATAAAGTTGTTCCGGTTCTATCTCAACTTCCATAGAAACATAAGGAGTGACATATGTCAAAGTGGAACCGGGATCAATAAGAGCATACACATCATGAGATTGGACAGTCAATATACCTATAACCACATCTGGAGAAGCCTCTGGCTTTTGATGCCTCCTCATAGCATAAAGCCTGCTGGGCCTTCCCGAGCTCTAAATACCACCCCTAGGTGCTCCACGCCATATAGGAGGTATAGTGTCTCTAGCTGGGAGAGGCGTTGTGGATGTAGTAGCTACAGAACAAGATGGTTGTGTCGCACCCCTGCCCATGCTCTGACAAGAAGAACGACAATCGATCTGAATGTGACCCCTGATACCACACTTGTAACATACATTAGTACCATAGTGACATACTCCTGGATGACATCTCCCACACTTCACACAACGGGGATGAGGTCCGCTAAACTGACTCGCCCCACTAACCTGATATTTACCCTTTTTGCATACATCATAAGCATCCCCCTTATCCTTCATCCAAACTTCCAATGCGGGAGCAACAATTCCAGTACCGGTTTGCTGTGTGGGCCTTTGGAATTGCCTAGATCTACCACCCCTATCATGCTGCAGAGCATATTCACAACACGACGCCAAATGTTCCTTCCCGCATATCGGGCAGACCGGGATGGGTGTACCCAACCTAGGGCATTTGTTCTTCTTGTGCCCCCTCTTTCCATAACCGTACATATTTCAAGAGTCATCCAACATCTCCCCAAGTGACGCTTCTTGCAAACCAAACAATCCAGCTCATTAGTACCAACAACCCTTTTTTTTTAGATACACTCACCACACGATCCGGTGGTGCGATGACATTTGTAGGAACAATGAAACTTCCCCTAGAAATAAATTCTTCCAATCCCTCCATGGATCGACGCATTCTCCCAACGAACTCTTGTGTAGTCTCCCCCAGATTCAATGGTGCGGTCATTCCCTCCTCAATGCTTCAAACTTGTGGATTACTCATCTGGAAAATAAGACATGGCGAGGAAATTAGCTTCCTATCTTAAGCTCTATCGCACTATCTGGAGTATCAAAGAAGTGTGAAATTCCTAAATGTCCAAGTAGCCTCCCCATTATAGATGTGGTTGACAACACACCGATAATAAGGACTCTACTATACACGGCTCCGAGACATCCTAGGGCACTTTAAAACCTTAGGCTCTAATACCAAGTTTGTCACGCCCCGAAATTAGGGAGCGAGACAGACGCTCAACCGAGTGAACCCGGCCGAGCAAGCCTGTTAGATTACCTTCTATCCAAACTCATCCATGAATAAAGAGGAGGTGCACTCCATTAATCAAACACTGAAAAGCTTTTTATTAACAACTCCCATTTCATTTCAATTAGCAACTTCATTCATTATTCCCAAAATATTACAAGTTCATAGATATAATGAAAAACAAGATTGCCAAATACCAACATTTCTAGTTCAATTCCCCATATCAAACACCACCCACAACCTATCTACGGAGCCTCTAAGTACAACAGAAGAGTAATATGGAAATGTCGGCAACAAGGCCCCGGCTATACCTTAAAACACAAAGTACAAAATCAAATGATATCAGGCCAGGAATTGAGTAGGGCTCACCAAAACCTGCTGAATAGGGAGTAACTGCTAACAAGGATAAAAGTTGCCCGCTGATGAACCACCTGCATCTATTGAAGATGCAGCGCCCCCGATAAAAGGGGCGTTAGTACATATGGAATAGTACTAGTATGTAAAGCTAACTGTCCTCTTTCAAAATAGAATGCCCATATAAGAAAGGGAAAACCATAGAAACAACAAGTTACAATCAACAATATCCAAATGTCCAGTTAAAACATAACAATTTTCAAAATACAAAATTAATATAAATTATTGGTTGGGAGATCATTAGCACCGAAATACCACCGTGTTTGTAGCACGGAGTTCGATCACGCCCGATCGGCTAGGCCTCCTACGAACAATGTGGATCGATATGTGATGCGAAATAAAAGTGTTACCAAGAGTAGTACCATCATGTGCGCAACATAGCGTCCGATCTCCACCCGATCAGCTAGGCCGCCTTCCCACATATACCGTGTGGGTTGACTTTTCCAATCCACAATTATTACCAGTTTCATCCCAATTAAGGGAAATAATATTAACCCATCAATCTCATCCCAAATAAGGGGAATAATCACAATCCACTCCTACACCGGCACGTGCAGTTTTAGGTGTGGGTTATTACAACCTACCCTTCCTCGGTTTGCTAATGATACTTCCCAAAAATATTATTTTTGTTTTTGCACACAAAGGTAACATAGGTACAAATATATTTACCTCACCATCTTTCACATTGTATGAATCTCCACCTGTATTTTCAAACAATAATAACAACAATATTCCCTTGGCTCTTTTGGCCATTCACAAGATTCTTTATTCAAGGCATGATGGCCGTATTTGATATTCCACACTTTCATTTCTTCCCTCTCATGTATCATCATCATAAATATCAATATATATAATATTCCGAATATCACAACTTTAAGTTCATTAGAAATGAACAATTTAAGCACAATAGATTTCTTTCCAAGAATGGAGTAAAATGATTGGCAATCGATGCACAAGTTAAAATCATAAACAAGTAACACACCATTTATTCTTGAAATACTTTTTCCCAAAAAGGACAATACACAATTTTCACTCACGAATATGTAAGAACGCAAAACACATTGAAAATACTCACATAGCATAGCATTAGTTAAAACAATCACATATGGGCATGACTTGAGTACATAAGCTTTTAGGCAAATTCTTTTTTTGAAATAATTTTGAAATAGTTGAATCAAAGCTCATTTCATAATCTTTCTCACATCATCATATTTCATTGGCACCATTAGCCACAAGTATAACTTTCATTCGTAGCACGTTGGCCACACTCTATATCCCCAATTCACTTATTTTATTTTTAAGCATCTTTATAGATTATCAAAAATAAGACATTTCCAATCAAGGCTTTAGGTACACATATGAGCAATTAAGAGTCTTAGGATTTTTCACAAAATTTGCATAATAGCATTCGTTTAAAACACGACTCAAATCCATAACATTTTTAATACGCAACCCATACTTTGAACATATATATTTCGACATAAGGCTCATTCGAAATAGTCAAGTTTATACGGGTAACCCGGTACATAGGAAGTAGGAACTTGAGCCAACCATACTTGAAACTTATGGGAACATTATGGAATTCGATTCTAAGAGAGTAGTTTAGATAACATACCTCTCTTTGAGCTTTCCTTAAATTACTACAATGTTCCGAACATCCTAGCAATCCCAATCTATTTTGAGACATAACAAAATTGAACACAAATTAGGAAGGTTTCAGCTCATTTGAGCATTTTATCAAACACTAGATGTCATGGCCCAATTTCTCCTATAGGCCGTGATGGCGCCCAATGTTGCCGCTAGGCAAGCCAACTTAAAACTAACTCCGTGACCTTACTTTTAATGGTTTAAAATAGTTGATTTTTAATTTATGCACAATAAGAAATAGAGGGTTTTATATATATAAAAAATGAGAGATCAGAATTTTAAAACCAGTGAGATAAGATAAATAACCCAAAAAAATCATCAAGTGCCTACTAACTTAATTTTCCAAGACCTGGTGTCACAAGTGTATGAGCTACTAGTAGAATATACAAAAGAGTACTACACTGCTATCTGAAACAAAATAGATAGAAAAATAAGGCAAAAGGAAGACTCCGGCTACTGCAGAACGGGCTCGGAAGACAACTCACCGCAAAGTCTTGCAGTAGTAATCAAGTGTGCGTTCCAGACTGATATCGAGAAGTACCTACCTCAGATCCTGCACATCAAGTGCAGAAGTATAGCGTGAGTACATAAACAACATGTACCCAATAAGTATCTAGTCTAACCTCGAAGAAGTAGTGACGAGGGGTCGATTTTGACACTTACTCTGGGCTAACAACAAAAATATATACAACTGCTAATTAAAACATGGGATATATAAATGACAATAGAACTCAGAAGAAAAAATTTAAATAGCCAATCCTTTCACCAATAGCAATTACCAAACTAATTTCTCTCCTTTAATCTTTTAACCTATCAAACCAACGAAGCAATATCAAACATATTGGAATTTCCAGTATCATTTCGCACGAGTTATGCCGAGGACGTACTGACCGATCTAAAATACATATAAATATACCGTGTGCACTGCCGAGGGTCGAACGACGCGAACCATAGATGCATCTATTAACCTACCGAGGCGATCGACCCGCTCCCATGAAAGTGGTGGAAATGTTTTCCGTTCGCGGAATACTTGCGATGCGGTTGAACATAGATTTCTCAATTTGTTTTTCTTCAATTCCTTCCAAAACAAGAAAATCCAACTAGAAACTCTAAAAGTCATTGAAACCCTCAAATCTCAGCTCTATCCGAGGCAATTAGTATAATCAAATAGCGATGACAACAAAGCATGGTGTAAACCTAATACTACCCGGACATAAGCAAAATTAGTAGCTGCGTACGGACTCTCGTCACCTCGTGCGTACATAGCCTCCATAAATAAAAGCACATATTAATTAAATTTACCTATGGGGTTAATTCCCTCTTGGTTACCTTATCTCAAAGCCTACTTTACAGTACAAGATTGTGCTCCAATCCTCAATTTGGTGCCAAACGACTCGAAACTAGTGAAATATTATGATCGATCAATACATGTTCAAAAGTTCATATCCCAACTATTAAAGGGATTACCCAACCCCAAATGTAGGATTCCTAAAATTTACCCAGGGCCCACGTGCCCCGATTTCGGAAATTTTCGAAGAAAGTTGTTACCCATAACCTTGTGAACTAAAATATATGATTTTCACTAAATTCCATAACATATTTCGTGGTTAAATCTCTTTTTTGTCAAAAACCTAGGGTTTCACCTAAACCCATGATTTTCATTTATTTACATGTTATACTCCACCCGTAAACTATGTATTTAACTCTCATTGTATAGAAATTACTTACCTCAAAGTGCTAGGTGAAATCCCCTCTCTAAGAGCTCCAAGAATCGCCCAACAAGGAAAGAAAATGAGCCAAAAAAGACTAAGTCCCTACATTAATTGAGTGTTCTACCTAGCAGTATTTTTGCATCTGCGGTGCCTGGGCCGCATTTGCGGCGTCACTTATGCGTATGATGGTAGGCTATAATCTCATATTTTAGTCGATTATTACACTCCAATTTACTGCACTTTAGTTGAGTTTGAGCTTTAATCGCTCGTGTTTTGCACTAATTGTGTGTTTTATGTCTTGTAGGAGTGATTCCGAGCTATGTTGATGTTCTAAAATGAATTCAAGTGATTTTGAGCTTTGAAGTCTGAGTAAAATCCCAGGGAATTAAGCCGGGATCATGTTCGGGGATCAACAAATGATAGTTAAGAATGAACAAAGAATCGAGCAGGCATATTGCGCAGTGTCTAGTAAACTGCACATAACTTTTGGCTCTAAACTCTGTTTGGGATCCACAATATATTTTTGGAAGCTAATTCAAAGGGATACAACTTGCATGTTTTATATTTTTTCAAATTCTCATCATAATAGGGTAAAACGAGTGCGGGAGGTGCACGACAATGCCTTGACCGAGCATATGGGGCAGAACAGTGTGAAAAGTGCGCAACCAGGTGCGCGGGCACACTTCCAGGTGTGCGACCGCGCACGTCCAACTCCGGAAAAGTGTCCTTTTTCATGTAGGAGAAGGTGTATTTGATTGGGCCCAACCCTACTTGGTATATATACATAGAAAAATGGTATTTTGAGGACTTTTGACACATCTAAGACCTAAGGAGGCTAAGGAGAAGTTGGAGAAGGAATAGCACAAGGAATCCATCAATCAATCCCAACTCAAGATAAGGGTTTGGATTGTTTTATGTTTTTCTTTACTTTAAACTTAATTGTGATGAATTACTCCATGTCTATGGAGTAATTCTTCCTTAGGAATTGATGGATTTGGTGTTTAGAGAATTGTTTGTGGATATTAACTTTAGTTTTATGTATTGAATCGTTTTAGGTATTTTTATTGTTGCATATATATTCACATGTTTTTGTAATCGACAGAGGCATAATTTGTGATGTTTTGCATTATCTTGTTGGTTGAATTCATCGATTCTTCTTAGTAATCGAAAGATGCTAGTTGAATTATTGTTTAGACCTAGTTAGGAGAATAATCGAAAGAGGTTCTCCCAAAGATTGACCCACTACGAATTCTTGCATATCTTCACTGAGCTTAACTTAGTTTTTATTGTGAGGTTGAGACTTAATCGAGAGAGGAGTTTCTACTAATCAATTGAACTAATAACCAAGTGAATTCGAGAGACTCACTTGAACATTATAAGTGAATTATCTAGAGTTAAATCCCAAACATTTGTCTTGCACCTATCCAATCAGCCCTATCGTCTCCTAATTGATAACTTCCTTTGCTTAATACTTGCGTTAATTGTCATTAGCCAATAGTTTAGACTTTTAGTCAATTTTAGTTTTAGTTCACACAAATCTAAATTGTTGATTATCTTGGATAGCAATTAAACTAGAAGCTACGAAAATACTATTTAAATCCAATCCCTGTGGATATGATAATTTTTTATACTATATTCGACTAGCGAGCATAATTTTATGTTGTGTTTTTAGCTCGTCAAATTTGGCGTCGTTGCCGGGGATTGGCAACCAATAGTGTTTGAAATCATTTGTAGTGCTAATTCAGGAATCTTTCTTTTTATTTTTATTTTATTTTCTCTTTATACTTTGGGTGTTCTTTGACTGTGCGCAGGCTATAACTTAGATTGGTGCATGACCCGATCTTCTGAGAAGGAATTGCAACCATACGAATCAGAAATCAAGAAATATCTGGGATAGTTGAGGAAGGAAAGAAATCTCTCTGAGAATATAGAAACGGTTGGGCAACCCTCAACCAAAGAAAAGATGGCGGGAGATGATGATAATGTTGATTTGGCTGCGAAAAAGGCAGCCCATCTTAGAGAGAAAGCTGCAAGAGATGCTGAAGAAGCAGCACTCAAAGATGCACAAATTGCTTATGAGGAGGATAGAGCTTGAAGAATAGCTCAAAATCAGCCCGTGGGTGCAGACCAGTTCGGAAACGTAGCTCCTGGACAAGGGAGACCACTTGGTGATTATGCTAGACTGGTCTACAACTAAGGTTTATCAAGTGTGAGACCACCTCCAATTGCAGCCAATAATTTCGAGCTGAAGCAGGGGTTGCTTCAAACCCTCCAAAACAACTGTATCTTCAGAGGAAAGATGAACGAAGATCCAAAGAATCATCTAATGGACTTCGAGGAGATCATGAACACCTTTCAATACAATGGTGTGTCACAAGATGCAGTGTACTTAAGGGCATTCCCCTTCACTCTGAAAGATGATGCAAAGCACTGGCTTCGAAGCTTGCCCCATGGATCAATTAGAACATGGGAGGAGATAACCTCAAAGTTTCTTGCTAAATATTTCTCCTCAGCTAAAACAGACAAGTTTGGAAGAGAAATCTATAACTTCTGCCATAATGAGACTGAGACTGTTTTTGAAGCATGTGAGAGGTTTAAAGAGATTGTGCGAAAGTGTCAACACAGCGGAATTGAACTTTGGATGCAACTCCAGGACTTTTGAGATTGTTTGACACCGACCTCACGCAGAACATTGAGCAATGAAGCTGGAGGTTCGTTAGTGAATAAGACTCTAGAGGAGATAGTCACTATTCTAGATGAGTTATCTGAAGATGCAAATCAGTGGCCCTAAGAGATGGCTGAAAGAAGAAGATCAATTGGTGTTCACCAAGTTGATACTAACACATCAGTGCAGGTACAACTTGATGCCATAGCAAAGGAAATAAGGAAGCTAACCTTAGCTTCAATACATAATAAGCCTCATGCATCATGTGACATATGTGGAAGAGGACACCTTACTCATGAGTGTCAAGCTTCAATGGAGGAAGTTAATGCTGTGGGTAATTACAATTTCAATGCAATGGGTCAGAAGCACCCGGTTTTTCATGGAGTTCACCCGGGGGAACAACAAATACATAACAACAAAACAACTCCCGATTTCAAGGAGCTCCTGGTTTTGTGAATTAGCAGAGGCCGCAGTTTCAGCCTCAACAGCCAATTCAGTCTGGGTTAGAAGATCTAATGAAATCCTTCATTGTCAAGATTTATGAAAGATTAGATGCGCATGGTGCAACTATCAAGGAACTTGGGACATGTTTGCATAACTTGGAGAGACAAGTGAGACAAATTGCAACTATATTATCTGAGAGAATCCCAAAGAAACGGTAAATACTGTGAACTTGAGAAGTAGACAAGTGTTGAAGGATCCCACTCCATTTCACAAATAAGCTGCGCTTGAAAAAGAAAGTGGGAAGGAGCTAAAAATTGAAGATGATAAAAAGACCGAAAAGAAGAAAGGTAAGAAGGTAGTAGAGATAAAGAAGGAGGAGGAAACTTCAAGAAAGGAGGAATCTGAAGATGTGAGCAAGTACATGCCTGCTCTACCTTTTCCCCAAAAACTCTATAGAGAAAAGTTGGACAAGCAGTTTGAGAAATGTTAGATATGCTGAGACAGGTTAATGTAAACCTGCCATTCACTGAAGTTCTCTCACAAATGCCAGCTTATGCAAAGTTCTTGAAGGAGATCCTTACAAAGAAGAGGAAGATAGAAGAGACCTTAGTGGTCAAACTTACAGAGCATTGCAGTGCTATCTTGCAAAATAAACTCCCACAAAAGTGTGGAGATCCAGGGAGTTTTACTATACCTTGCTCTTTAGGCACTCTAAATTTTGATAAGTCTTTATGGATTCCGGTGCCTCAATTAATCTAATGCCATTGTCTATTTACAGGAAGCTGGAGAAGGAGATTGGAGAGATAAGGTCGGTGCCAATATCATTGCAGCTGGCAGACCAAATGACTATAACACCCAGGGGGATAGTAGAAGATATTTTGGTGCGGGAGGATAAGTTCGTATTTCCTGTAGATTTCATAGTGGTGAATATGGAGGAGAACAAGAAGGTCCCCCTCATTCTAGGAAGACCATTTTTAGCAACGGGTAGAGCTATACTGGATATACATGATAGAAAACTCATGCTTAGAGTGGGTGAGGAGACTGTGACTTTTGAGATGAATGTAGCAACTGGAGTGAAAAAGGAGAGGCCACTGCAAGTGTTGAGTAGAAGGTGAAGGGTGTGAAAGAGAAGGCTGCTGTTAGTTAAAAAGACAAGTGTGGGGTGTACCCCAAGAAGGCTGAGAAGAAGCTGTCTGCATGGATGGGTGCACTAGTTCAGGCGCATGGAATGGAGCCCGACTTTGATTCAGACCCCGACTAGAGATTCAAGGAAGTTTCCTCTACTTTATGCTTTTTAATTGTGTGTCATGGGGATATGTCGCAACTTAACATATGGGGTGGGGGATATTTGTATGTTGTATGTATATGTGTTAGTTTTTGCTTTTTAGTAGTTAGAAAAATATTGAAAATCCATAAAAAAATTTAAAATTTACGTCTTTTCCCGACGATGGATATCATTCGATGGGTTTCTTGAGGGAATTAAGTCGAAAGAAAAAGAAAAAACGATTTTCTTTTGTAGTTAGTGTATGCATTCCCCCTTGGATATAATCTCATGTTTTAGTCGATTATTATATTCCAATTTACTGCACTTTAGTTGAGTTTGAGCTTTAATCACTAGTGTTTTGCACTAATTGTGTGTTTTATGCCTTGTAGGAGTGATTTCGAGCTATGTAGATGTACTAGAATGAATTCAAGTGATTTGGCGCTTTGAAGTCTGAGTAAAATCCTAATGAATTAAGCCGGGATCGTGTTCAGGGATCAACGGATGATAGTTAAGAATGAACGAAGAATCGAGCAGGCATATTGCGCAGTGTCTAGTAAACTGCACATAACGTTTCGCTCGGAACTCCGTTTGGGCTCCACAATATATTGTTGGAAAGCTAATTCGAAGGGATACAACTTTCATGTTTTACATTGTTTCAAATACCCATCATAACAGGGTGAAAAGTGCATAAAAGGAGCGCGGTAGTGCACTAACCGCGCATATGGGGCAAAACAATGTGAAAAGTGCGCGGCCAGTTGCGCGGCAGCGCACGTCCAACTCCGGAAAAGTGTCATTTATTTGCGTAGGAGAAGGTGTATTTGTTTGGGCCCAACCCTACTTGGTATATATACATAGAAAAAGGTATTTTGAGGACTTTTGACATATCTAAGACCTAAGGACGCTAAGGAGAAGTTGGAGAAGGAAGAGCACAAGGAATCCATCATTCAATCCCATCTCAAGACAGGGGTTTGGATTGTTTTATGTTTTTCCTTACTTTAAACTTAATTGTGATGAATCTTCCTTATGGATTGATGGATTTGGTGTTTTGAGAATTGTTTGTGGATATTAACTCTAGTTTTATGTATTGAATCATTTTGGGTGTTTTTATTGTTGCATATATATTCACATGTTTATGTAATCGAAAGAGGCATAATTTGTGATGTTTTGCATTATCTTGTTGGTTGAATTCGTTGATTCTTCTTAGTAATCGAAAGAGGCTAGTTGAATTGTTGTTTAGACCTAGTTAGGAGAATAATCGAAAGAGGTTCTCCCAAAGATTAACCCATTACGAATTCTTGCATATCTTCACTCAGCTTAACTTAGTTTATATTGTGAGGTAGAGACTTAATCGAGAGAGGAGTTTCTACTAATCAATTGAACTAATAACCAAGTGAATTCGAGAAACTCACTTGAACATTTTAAGTGAATTATCTAGAGTTAAATCCCAAATGTTTGTCTTGCACCTATCCTATCAACCCTATCTTCTCACAATTGATAACTTCCTTTGCCTAATACTTGCGTTGATTGTCATTAGCCAATAGTTTAGACTTTTAGTTAATTTTAGTTTTAGTTCACACAAATCTAAATTGTTGATCATCTTGGATAGCAATTAAACTAGAAGCTACAAAAACACTATTTAAATCCTATCCCTGTGGATACGATAATTTTCTATACTATATTCGACTAGCGAGCACAATTTTGCATTGTGTTTTTAGCTCGTCAGCGTACCACGGTCCGCTTCTGTGGAAGAAGAACCTAAAGCTGGCTAGGCTCGCTTCTGCGGACGGGCCCCCGCTTCTGCGGTCCCGCTTCTGTGTCCATCCTGCCGCTCCTGCAGCTCAAGTCGCTTCTGTGATCACTGCCATCGCACCTGCGCTTTTGCAGGTGCGCAAACTCGTTCGCTCCTGCGGTCCTGGGCAGCCTTGGCTAGTCCGCTTCTGCGGCTCGTCTCTCGCACTTGCGGCTGGACAAGCGCAGGTGCAATCACACCAGAAGCTGAAAGCTTCAGCACTTGCCTTCAAGTCCAAACTTGATCCGAGCCTTGTCCATTTAACGCCCGGGGCCTCGCTCGAATGCACCAACAAGTTTGAAATCGTAATACAGACTCGCTCGAACTCACGGAATGCACAAAACAATATCAAAACTAAGAATCACACCCCAAACTAATTGAATCAAAAATATGAACTTCAAGTTCTTAAAATGTTTCCAAACGTGCCGAAACGTACTTAAACTACTCGAAATGACACCAAATTTTGCGTGCAAGTCTTAAATCACCATACATAACTATTCCCAATCTCGGAATCACGTTTGGACCTCGATATCACCAAAACCTACTCCAAACCAAATTTAAAGAACTTTAAAACCTTCAAAGAACCAACTTTCACTATAGGCACTGAAATGCTCCTGGGTCATCCAAAACTCGATCCAAACATTTGCCCAAGTCCGAAATCATCATACGAACCTATTGGAACGGTCAAATCCCGAT
This sequence comes from Nicotiana tomentosiformis, assembly GCF_000390325.3. Classification (NCBI taxonomy): domain Eukaryota; kingdom Viridiplantae; phylum Streptophyta; class Magnoliopsida; order Solanales; family Solanaceae; genus Nicotiana; species Nicotiana tomentosiformis. The sequence goes on from NC_090813.1 coordinate 67,012,722, forward strand.
TCCGAGGTCATTTACTCAAAATGTTGACCGAAGCTAAACTTAGCTTTTTTAGCCAACCTTAAGAAACCAAGTGTTCCGATTTCAACCTGAACCCTTCCAAATCCCGAACTAACCATCCCCTCAAGTCATAAAATAGTAAAAGCATGTACGCGGAGTCTTATTTAGGGGAACAGGGTTCTAAAAAGCAAAACGACATGTCGGGTCATTATATTCTCCACCTCTTAATCAAACGTTCATCCTCAAACAGGTCTAGAATCATACCTGGAGTGCTGAATAAGTGTGGATATCTGCTCTGCATGTCTTTCTCGGCCTCCCAAGTCGCTTCCCCGACTGGTTGGCCCCTCCAATGGGCTTTTACTGTAGAAATCTTCTTGGACCTCAACTGGCGAACCTGTCTATCAACAATGGCAACTGGTTCCTCTTCATAACCCAAGCTCTTATCTAGCTGAATTGTGCTGAAGTCTAACACATGTGACAAGTAGGCATGATACCTCCGGAGCATAGATACGTGGAAAATCGGATGAACTCCCAATAGATTGGGAGGCAAAGCAAGCTCATAAGCAACCTATCCAACTCGTCTCAACACCTCAAATAGACCTATAAATCTTGGGCTCAACTTTCCCTTCTTCCCGAACCTCATAATCTCCTTCATCGGTGAGACTTTCAAGAGAACCTTCTCACCCACTATAAATAATACATCACGCGCCTTCTGATCTACGTAACTCTTCCGTATGGACTGTGCTGTGTGAATCGCTCCTGAATCAACTTCACCTTTTCCAAGGCATCCTTCACCAAATCAGTACCATATAACTTAGCCTCGCGGGGCTCAAACCATCCGATGGGAGAACGACATTGCCGACCATATAAAGCCTTAAATGGATCCATCTCGATGCTGGACTGATAGCTGTTGTTATAAGCAAACTCGGCCAAAGGTAAGAAATGATCTCACTGACCTCCGAAGTCAATCACACATGCCCTGAGCATATCCTCCAAAATCTGCACCGTCCGCTCTGACTGCCCATCGGTCTGCGGTTGAAAGGATGTGCTGAGCTCTACATGAGTCCCCAATTCACTCTGTACTACCCTCCAGAAATGTGAAGTAAACTAAAGGCCTCTATCTGATATGATGGAAATTGGCATACCGTGCAACCGAACTATCTCCTGAATATAAATCTGGGCCAACCTCTCTGAAGTATATATAGTCACCACCGGAATGAAGTGTGCCGACTTGGCTAACCTATCGACAATTACCCATACTGCATCAAACTTTCGCAAGGTCCGCGGCAACCCGACTACGAAATCCATAGTAATGCGCTTCCACTTCCACTCCAGTATAGTCATCTGCTGAAGTAGGCCACCTGGCCTCTGGTGCTCATACTTAACCTGCTGGAAATTTAGGCACCTAGCTACATACTCAACTATCTCTTTCTTCATCTGCCGCCACCAATAATGCTGCCTCAGGTTGCAATATATCTTCGTAGCACCTGGATGAATGGAATATCGAGAACTGTGTGCCTCCTCTAGAATCCTTTCCCTCAAGCCATCAACATTAGGAACACATAGATGACCTTGGAGCCGCAGAACACCATCCTCACCGATAGTAGCCTCCTTGGCACCACCCTATAGTACCTTCTCTCTGAGGACCAACAAGTGCGGATTGTCAAGCTATCGAGCCTTGATCTGCTCCAATAGTGAAGACTGGGCAACGACACATGCAAGAACTCGACTGGGATCTGAAATGTCCAACCTCACAAGTCTGTTAGCCAAGGACTGAATGTCCAAAGCTAGTGGCCTCTCCTTTGCTGAAATGAATGCCAAGCTACCCATACTTTCTGCCTTTCTTCTCAAGGCATCCGCGACTACATTCGCCTTGCTCGGATGATAAAGAATGATGATGTCATAATCCTTCAGGAACTCAAGCCATCTACGCTGCCTCAAATTGAGATCCCTTTGCTTGAACAAATGCTGCAAGCTGCGATGATCAGTGTAAACCTTGCAGGACACCCCATACAGATAACGCCTCCAGATCTTGAGGGAATGAACAATCGCGGCCAACTCCAAATCATGCACAGGATAATTCTTCTCATGGGGCTTCAGCTAACGTGAGGCATATGCAATCACTCGCCCCTCCTGCATAAATACACAACCCAAACCAATGCGTGAAGTGCCTCAATACACAATATATATTCCCGAGCCGGAAGGTAACACTAGAATGGGTGCTGTAGTCAAAGCTGTCTTGAGCTTGGAAGCTCGCCTCACAATCATCAGACCAACGGAACGGATCACCCTTCTGGGTGAGTATAGTCAAAGGTGCTGCAATAGATGAGAAGCCCTCCACAAACCGGCGATAATAGCTTGCTAACCCCAAGAGGCTCCTGATCTCAGTCGTCATAGTGGAATGAGGCCAAGTCTGAAATGCCTCAATCTTCTTAGGATCCACCTTAATACCCTCGCCTGATACAACATGCTCCAAGAATGCTACAGAGTCTAGCCAAAACTCACACTTGGAGAACTTAGCATATAGCTTCTGTTCCCGCAAGGTCTGAAGCACCACTCTCAAATGCTGCTCGTGCTCCTCCATGCTACGCGAGTAGTTCAAAATATCATCAATGAAGACAATGACAAACGAATCAATGTAAGGCCTGAACACCCTGTTCATCAAATCCATAAATGCCGCTGGGGCGTTAGTCAAGCCGAAGGACATCATCAAAAACTCATAATGGCCAAATCTAGTATGGAAAGCAGTCTTCGGAACATCCAAGTCCCGAATCTTCAACTGATGGTACCCTAATCTCAAGTCGATCTTAGAGAACACCCTATCACCCTATAACTGGTCAAACAGATCATCAATATGCGGCAACGGGTACTTGTTCTTAATGGTGACTTTGTTCAACTGGCGGTAATCAATGCACATCCGTATAGTCCCATCTTTCCTCTTCACAAATAACACTGGTGCACCCCAAGGTGATATACTCGGCCTAACGAACCCCTTTGCTAGCAACTCCTCAAGTTGTTTTTTCAACTCCTTCAACTCTTTTGGAGCCATACGGTATGGTGGGATAGATATAGGCTGGGTACTCGGAGCCAAATCAATGCAGAAATCAATATCACGATCTGGCGGCATGCCAGGAAGATCAGAAGGAAACACATCGAAGAACTCCCGGACTACTAGTACTGAATCAATCGCCAGAGTCTTTGCGGTAGTATCTCGAACATAGGCTAGATAAGCCAAATAACCCTTCTAGACCATGTGTCAAGCCTTCATAAAAGAAATGATCTGGCTAGGCGTGCTGACAAACGAACCCTTCCACTCCAATCTAGGCAACTCGGGCATCGCCAAGGTAACAGTCTTGGCATGGCAATCAAGGATGGTGTGATATGGAGATAACTAGTCAATGCCCAGGATAACCTCAAAGTCGGTCATATCGAGTAACAGGAGATCCGCTCTAGTCTCATAACCATAGAATGTGACCACACATGACCAATAGATCCGATCCACAATAATAGAATCGCCCACAGGAGTGGACACATAAACAGGAGTGCCCAAAGGCTCACGAGGAATATCCAGAAAATGAGCAAACAAGGATGACACATATGAATAGGTGGACCCAGGATCAAATAATACCGAAGCCTCCCTACCGTAGACAGAAATAATACCTATGATCATGACATCTGAGGTCTTTGCATCTAGTCTGGCCGGAAAAGCATAGAATCTGGCTGGGCTCCACCTGCCTGGCCTCCACCTCTAGGATGACCCCTACCCACCTGCCCTCCATCTCTGGGCAGCCGGACGGCTGGTGCGGCTGGTGGTGCTGTAATCATATGCTGCTGACCCTGCTGCACTGCCTTGCCCCGAAGTCTGGGACAAAATCTCTTCATGTAGCCAGGTTCTCCACACTCGTAACAACCCCTCAGAGCGGTAGGCTGCTACCCTGAGGTCTGACCCTGATGGCATGAATACCCACTGGAAGGGTCTGAATAGCGGGTGGGCGGTAAGAACTCTCTGGCATGGCGCTGAAATAGTGTCAAACTGGAGCACCCCAAGGAGGCGGTGGTGCTGGATATTTAGGCCTGCTCGGCAGGCCTCTCCCAAACTGACCTATGCCCCCAGATGGAGCACCACTGAATCCTCCCGAATGACGGAACTGCTTGTCCTGCGACATCTGCTCTCGATCCCGCTGACGATAACCCTTAATCCTCTGAGCTATCTCTACAACTAGCTAGTAAAAGGTCCCCATATCAACCTCTCGGGCCATAGTGGACCTAATACCGGAGTGCAACCCCGCAACGAACCTCCGTACTCTCTCTGTATCAGTAGGTAGTATCATCAATACATGGAGAGACAACTCAGAGAATCTCGCCTCATAATTAGTCATCGACATTTGATCCTGCCGGAGCTTCTTAAACTGCGATCGCAACTCTTCCCTCTGGGAGGGTGGGATATACCTATCCAAGAAAAGGCGTGTAAACTGATGCCAAGTCATGGGAGGAGAATCTGCTGGTTTGTCGAGAAGGTGAGACTGCCACCACCTACAAGCCCTGCCATCCAACTAGAAAGTAGTGAAATCTACCCCATGGGACTCTAATATACTCATGTTGTGCAGTCTGTCCCTGCACCTATCAATGGAGTCTTGGGGGTCCTTATGTCGCTCACCTCCGAAGATAGGAGGGTGAAGCCTGGTCCATTTATCCAATAGCTTCTGCGGCTCGTCGACCGCAGTTGGTCTAGGCTCAGGTACAGCTGCTGCAACTAGCTGGGCTCCGCCCACGGGTAGTGCACCCGGGGTCTGATATACGGCCGCTGCACATCCCGGAGCTTGGGCAGTAGGGGTCTGTGCTCCCCTTCCCGCCTGAGATGTGGCTGAGTCTGCTGGAAATAAACCAGCCTGGGTCATAGTATCCATGAACCGCAGCATACAGACCATAACCTTCTGAAAGCCCGGTGCTGACATGAAATCTACCGGGGCTGGCTCTGCTACAGGCACCTCGCCCTGCTCCTCGATAGGGGGATCCTCCACTAGATCTGCTGGAGGTAGAGTTGGGGCAACTCTAGGACGTCCTCGTCCCCTACCTCGGGCTGGTGCTCTCCCCTGGCCTTTGCCTCGGCCTCTAGCAACAGGGGGAGCAGCCCCTCCCGGGTCTGGAACATCCGCCCTGCGCGTTCTCACCATCTGTGAGAGAATAAGAGAAATACACTTGGTATAACATCAACTGGACGATAGGAGATGAAGGAAGAGTAGTTTCCTATCACCCTATAGCCCATCGAAAATAAGTACAGACGTCTCCGCACCGATCCGCAAGACTCTATTAGGCCTACTCATAACTTGTGAGACCTACGTGAACCTAGTACTCTAATACCATGTTCTCACGACCCAAGTTCTCCTATAGGCCGTGATGGCGCCCAACGTTGCCGCTAGGCAAGCCAACTTAAAACTAACTCCGTGACCTTTCTTTTAACGGGTTAAAATAGTTGATTTTTAATTTATGCACAAACAAGAAATGGAGGTTTTTATATATAAAAAATGAGAGATCAAAATTTTAAAACCAGTGAGATAAGATAAATAACCCAAAAAACCATCAAGTGCCTACTAACATAATTTTCCAAGACCTGGTGTCACAAGTGTATGAGCTACTAGCAGAATATACAAAAGAGTACTACACTACTGTCTGAAACAAAATAGACAGAAAAATAAGACAAAAGGAAGACTCCGGCTGCTGCAGAACGGGCTCGGAAGACAGCTCACTGCAAAGTCTCGCAGTAGTAATCAAGTGTGCGCGTCGGACTGATATCCAGAAGCACCTACCTCAGATCCTGCACATCAAGTGAAGAAGTGTAGCGTGAGTACATAAACAACATGTACCCAGTAAGTATCTAGTCTAACCTCGAAAAAGTAGTGACGAGGGGTCGACTTTAACACTTACTATGGGCCAACAATAAAAATATATATAACTTCTAATTAAACATGGGATATATAAATGACAATAGAACTCAGAAGCAAAAATTTAAATAGCCAATCCTTTCACCGATAGCAATTACCAAACCAATTTCTCTCCTTTAATATTTTAACCTATCAAACCAATGAAGCAATATCAAACATATTGGAATTTCCAGTATCATTTCGCACGAGTTATGCCGAAGACGTACAGCTAGATCTAAAATACATATAAATATACTATGTGCACTGCCGAGGGTCGAACGACACGAACCATAGATGCATCTATTAACCTGCCGAGGCGATCGGCCCGCTCCCATGAGAGTAGTGGAAATTTTTCCCGCTCGCGAAATATACTTGCGATGCGGTTGAACATAGATTTCTCAAGTTATTCCCCAATTCTTTCCAAAACAAGAAAATCCAACTAGAAACTCTAAAAGTCATTGAAACCCTCAAATCTCAGCTCTATCTGAGGCAATTAGTAAGTATAATCAAATAGCGGTGTCAACAAAGCATGGTGTAAACCTAAAACTACCCGGACATAAGCAAAATTAGTAGCTGCGTACGCACTCTCGTCACCTCATGCGTACGTAGCCCCCACAAATAAAAGCACATATTAATTAAATTCACATATGGGGTTAATTCCCTCTTACAAGGTTAGAAAAGAGACTTACCTTGTCTCAAAGCCTACTTTCCGGTCCAAGATTGTGCTCAAATCCTCAATTCAGTGCTAAACGACTCAAAACTAGTCAAATATTATATAAATCGATCAATACATGTTCAAAAGTTCAAATCCCAACTATTAAAGGGATTACCCAACCCCCAAATGTAGGATTCCTAAAATTCACCCCGGACCCACGTGCCGGATTCCGAAAATTTTCAAAGAAAGTTGTTACCCATAACCTCGCAAACTAAAATATATGTTTTTTACTAAATTCCATAACAAATTTTGTGGTTAAATCTCATATTTGTCAAAAATCTAGGTTTTCACCTAAACCCATGATTTTCAATAATTTTCATGTCATAATCTACCCATAAACTATGTATTTAACTCTCATTGTGTAGAAATTACTTACCTCAAAGTGCTAGGTGAAATCCCCTCTCTAAGAGCTCCAAGAATCGCCCAACAAGGAAAGAAAATGAGCCAAAAATGACTAAGTCCCGACATTAAATGAGTGTTCTCCCCAGCAGTATTTCCGCATCTGCGGTGCCTGGGACGCATTTGTGGCGTCGCTTCTGCGTACCACGGTCCGCTTCTACGGAAGAACCCAAAGCTGGCTATGCTCGCTTCTGCGGACGGACCCCCGCTTCTGCATCCATCCTGCCGCTCTTGCGGCTCAAGTCGCTTCTGCGATCACTGCCATCACACCCGCACTTTCGCAGGTGCGCTAACTCGTTCACTCTTGCGGTCTTGGGCAGCCTTGGCTAGTCCGCTTCTGCGGCTCATCTCTCGCACCTGCGAGCTCAAACTTGCGGCTGGCCAAGCGCAGGTGCAATCACACCAGAAGCTAAAAGCTTCAACACTTGCCTTCAAGTCTAAACTTGATTTGAGTCTTGTCCGTTTAATGCCCGGGCCCCGCCCGAATGCACCAACAAGTTTGAAATCGTAAAATGAACTCGCTCAAACTCACAAAATGCACAAAATAACATCAAAACTAAGAATCACACCCCAGACCAATTGAATAAAAAATATGAACTTCAAGTTCTTAAATTTTTCCCAACGCGCCGAAACGTGTTCCGATTTCAACCCGAACCCTTCCAAATCCCGAACTAACTATCCCCGCAAGTCATAAAACAGTAAAATCACGTACTGGGAGTCTTATTTAGGGGAACGGGGTTCTAAAAAGTAAAATGACTTGTTGGGTCGTTACACTAGATGTGCAAAGTGGTTACAAGGTTCTTCCACAAGATTTCCTTCATTCCATAACCCAATCTTTACCCATTTGAGCTCAACAATCTTCCCACGGACCTTATTGGTACATGCATATATAAATAATACTCTCATACCCAAGAATATATATATATATATATATATATATATATATATATATATATATATATATATATATATATATATAGCTTATATGTTATACATTTAGTATATATACTATACTATACTATATATACATCTTATATCGAATATAACTTATATATATACTATACTATGCTATACGTACATCTTATATAGCTTATATACTATACACTTGGTATATATATACTATATATACATCTTGTATATATATATATATATATATATCTCGATATAAAATATATATATATATATATATATATATATATATATATATATATATATATATCGATATAAGATGTATATATAGTATATATATATAAAAGCTATATTCGATAAATATATATATATATATATATACAAAGTTGGGGTTAAAACAAAGTTGGGGGGTTAAATGACTATTTTATAAATAGCCAACAGCTATTTTTGACAGCCCAACCGCTATATTTTTTAATTTTTTAATTTTCTTTTAAAAATATAGCCGTTGGGTCTGTTTGGCCCTCTAAGGGACCGGTCCGGTCCCGATCCCTGGCGGGCTAAATGGTCCCGGGCCTGGCGGGCTCAAAGCATAAGACCGACCCACGAGACCGGCCCAGGCCCACTAAAACCGGGCCAAACGGTCCTGGCCCATTTGGCCCGCGGTCCCGGGCCTGGACCGGCCCACTTGCCACCCTTACTCATAGATGAAGAACTTGTGAGATTTCCTTGTTGGATTTCAAAGTTTGGACAAGATCTTGATGAACAAAGCACTTGAGCTTCTTCCTCTCTCTAGAACACTCTCACTTCTCTCTAAAATCATCAGATAATAGCCCAAAAATAAGCCCCAAATGCTATTTATCAAAATGGAGTCGAGTTATAAAAATAGGAAAATGGACCCTCCGAACTCAGGTCTACGGTCCTACAATGGACCGCACAATGGGTATGCGGGTCGCACAATGGACCGCAAAACTGATGCCCAGAACTGGGCTGCACTGGTTAGGTCTGCGACCATTTTGCGGTCCGCAGACCACTTTTGCGGTTCGCATAATGATTCTGCGGTCGCATAATTAACCTTAGAATCACTTTCTGCCAACCTTTGGTAATTTGGTCATAACTTCTTGTAGGAGTGTCCAAATGATGAACGATTTGAAGTGTTAGAAACTAGACTCGAAGATCTTTAATTAGATAGGTTGTTCATCACATAACTCATTATATATATGTATATATGCTCGTCCAAAGCTTGATCTTGTACGTACTCATTTGGAAATTTAATCTATCATGTAATTCCAACTTGACTTAGACTTAGGGCTTTCCTTAGACCCCACATCACTTATAATATGCCTCGTACATTTATTATCATATTGAATTGATATCCATCATATTAATAGTCCTCGTCTGCATACAAAATAATATAATTAACACACATCAACTTTCTTAATAGCGCTTAAGTACTACGAAATTTTTCGGGGTACTACATTCTCCCCCACTTAAGAACATTCGTCCTCGAATGTTTTACAAGTCACTTCTATGAATAGTGTTACCATCGTTTTACCTCCAACCATTATACATAGGCTTTTATGACTACATGGGTCTTATACTTCCTTTCTAAAATCTCAACTTACTTATGGCCCTTAAAATTTGTCTATCTTTACAAATTCTTAAAAACATTGGCAGAGTTTCCCTTGTAACTGGGCCTATCCACCTGTCAGAGAATCACCAAAACCACTCCTAACAACACATCTACAACCCAACAAAGCACTGCATTATTAAAATGATATCTGGACATGAACTGCACATTTTTAAATCATAACACCTAGAAAGTACCTTTCAAATCAAAACCAATTGCTATACAATCAAGCGGAAATATTTTCTTTCCACAACACTTTTGGTCTTCAAGGTGACCTTCTCGACTTACAAACTTGGCCATAACACTTTAACGGAGGCAATCTCAACTCCCGAACTTATCGAACAAGGATGACAATTAAGTACCATTAACTTCACCTTCACTAGCTTACACCGGAATGATAGACAAAGGATTTCCAACTACCTTCTTAGGCATAAACACATGAAACATCGGGTACATGGAGGACAATGATGGGGAAACATCATACTCATAGTTTGGCATATTTCCTTCAAGATTTCATAAGGCCTAATATGACTACACATACTTTACCTTTATTAATAATTCACATAGCATCCTCATGGAGAAAATATTGAGAATAACCCGTTCACTTTCTTCAACTCTAAATCTCTACGCCGAACAACCAAATTAAACCTTTGGCGGCCTCCAACAATTAGTCAAAGATGTGCTAGCATGAATATGACCATAAAATTTCCTACCCAATATATTTGATCACAGGATGATGATTTTTCTTTGACATGTGACATATGGGAGGCATAATCGGAAGAATAAAGTCATTAGCGTCAGTTATTCTTGGAAGACTATGAGTCATGAAAAGGACAACAATAATTTTTTCATTCCATATGTGCCTTGTTCGGCAATAGTAAGCCTCAAGGAGAAATAGCCAAGTACGTGACACCAGTCGTCTCCTAGAGTGTAGGGAAAATCAGTCTAACTCGAAATGAGAATATTCTGGCACCCTGAATGTGATATGGGTTTCAAAATACATGTAGTTGTATTACGCTCTTAACATTAATTATCACAAGGAATCTATGCCACAAGCCCATGAGGATGAAAAAGAAATTGAACACTTGTGAGATTATTATCATTCTCATAGCTTAACCTTTGCCAATAGTTGATCCCATATGAGAGGACTAGATAAACAACGAACTTGTCTTTCAATTCAATATGCTCTCATGTTACTAGATGGTGAAAAGGATTCATGATAATATTCACAAAGGAACAAAGTGATTATTCAAACCATAGGAGCGACATACACCGTAGAGAAAAAGAGTGGCTCAAGAAGGATGTCAATACTAGGCTGCTTTACATTAGATTTGATACCACATAGGTAAATATTATGGTGGTGCGTGCATAGGCATAAATGAGCAGATGTTATCCATTTGAATCAAAACATTCTGTAAGAAATTCATTAGGTATAGCCCCTTGTTGAGAACTTAAGGAACCAGTGGGAAGTATTAACCTAGGGTTGTGACTCAATTCAAAGAAACCATTATAGAACTCAATTCCTCAAGAGGTTGTAAGTAAAATAATTGTGATAAAGAGGCTTCACGAATGATACGTCTCGTTCAAAGAGTAGATACAGAGAACGACTCATAAAGTTGTTCCAGTTCTATCTCAACTTCTATAGCAACATAAGGAGTGACATATGACAAAGTGGAACCGGGATCAATAAGAGCATACACATCATGAGATTGGACAGTCAATACACCTGTAACCACATCTGGAGAAGCCTCTCACTTTTGACGCCTCCTCGTAGCATAAAACTTGCTGGGCCCTCCCGAGCTCTGAATACCACCCCTAGTTGCTCCACGCCCTGCGGACGGTATAGTGTCTCTAGCTGGGGGAGGCGTTGTGGATGTAGTAGCTACATAACTAGATGGTTGTGTCGCACCCCTGCCCATGCTCTGGGTAAGAAGAACGACAATCTCTCTGAATGTGACCCCTCATACCACACTTGTAACATACATTAGTACCATAGTGACATACTCCTGGATGATATCTCCCACACTTCACACAACGGGGATGAGGTCCGTTAAACCGACTCACCCCACTGACCTGATATTTACCCTTTTTGCATACATCATAAGCATCCCCCATATCCTTCCTCCAAGCTTCTAATGCGGGAGCAACAATTCCAATACCAGTTTGCTATGTGGGCCTTTGGAATTGCCCAGATCTACCACCCCTAACACGCTGCTGAGCATACTCACAACACGAAGCCAAATGTTCTTTCCCGCATATTGAGCAGACTGGGATGAGTGTACCCAACCTAGGGCATTTGTTCTTCTTGTGCCCCCTCTTTCCACAACCGTAACATATTTCAAGAGTTATCCAACATCTCCCCAAGTGACGCTTCTTGCAAACCAAACAATCCAGCTCATTAGTACCAACAACCCTTTTTTGTTTCTTAGATACACTCACCACACAATTCGGTGGTGCGGTGACATTGGTAGGAACTAGCAACAAGTTTTTCCAATCCCTCCACGGATCGACGCATTCTCCCAACGAACTCTTGTGTAGTCTCCCCCAGATTCAATGGTGCGGTCATTCCCTCCTCACTGCTTCGAACTCGTGGATTACTCATCTGGAAAATGAGATATGGTGAGGAAATTAGCTTCCTATCTTAAGCTCTATCGCACGATTTGGAGTATCAAAGAAGTGTGAAATTCCTAAATGTCCAAGTAGCCTCCCCATTATAGATGTGGTCGACAACTCACCGATAAGAAGGACTCTACTAGACATGGCTCCGAGACATCCTAGGACACTTTAAAACCTTAGGCTCTGATACCAAGTTTGTCACACCCCAAAATCGGGGAGCGCGACCCGCGCTCAACCGAGTGAACCCGACCGAGCAAGCCTGTTAGATTACCTTCTACCCAAACTCATCCATGAATAAAGAGGAGGTGCACTCTATTAATCAAACACTGAAAAGATTTTTATTAACAACTCCCATTTCATTTCCTTTAGATACTTCATTCATAATTCCCAAAATATTACAAGTTCATAGATATAATGAAAAACAAGATTGCCAAATACAAACATTTCTAGTTCAATTCCCCACATTAAACTCCACCCACAACCTGTCTACGGAGCCTCTAAGTACAACATGAGAGTAATATGAAAATGCCGGTAACAAGGCCCCTGCTATACCTCAAAACACAATGTACAACATCAAATGATATCACGCCCGAAATAAAGTAGGGCTCACCAAAACCTGCTGAATAGGGAGTAACTGCTAATGAGGACCAAAGTTGCCCGCTGATGAACCACCTGCATCCATTGAAGATGCAGCGCCCCCGGCAAAACGGACGTTAGTACATATGTAATAGTACTACTATGTAAAGCTAACTGTCCTCTTTCAAAATACAATGCCCATATAAGAAAGGGAAAACCATAGAAACAACAAGTCACAATCAACAATATCCAAATGTCCAGTTAAAACATAACAATTTTCAAAATACGAAATTAATATAAATTATTGGTTGGGAGATCATTAGCACTGATATACCACCATGTTTGTAGCACGGAGTCCGATCACGCCCGATCGGCTAGGCCATCTCCCCACGAACAATGTGGATCGATATGTGATGCGAAATAAAAGTGTTACCAAGAGTAGTACCACCATATGCGCAACATGGCGTCCGATCTCCACCCGATCAGCTAGCCCGCCTTCCCACATATACCGTGTGGGTTGACTTTTCCAATCCACAATTATTACCAGTTTTATCCCAATTAAGGGGAATAATATTAACCCATCAATCTCATCCCAAATAAGGGGAATAATTACAATCCACTCCTACACCGGCACGTGTAGTTTTAGGTGTGGGTTATTACAACCTACACTTCCTTGGTTTGCTAATGATACTTCCCAAAAATATTATTTTTGTTTTTGCACACAAAGGTAACATAGGTGCAAATGTATTTACCTCTCCATCTTTCACATTGTATGAATCTCCAATAGTATTTTCAACTAATAACAACAAGAATATTCCCTTGGCTCTTTTGGCCATTCACAAGATTCTTTATTCAAGGCACGATGGCCGTATTTGATATTCCACACTTTCATTTCTTCCATCTCATGTATCATCATCATAAATATTAATATATATAATATTCCAAAAATCACAACTTTAAGTTCATAAGAAATGAACAATTTAAGCACAATAGATTTCTTTCCAAGAATGGAGTAAAATGATTGGCAATCGATGCGCATGTTAAAATCATAAACAAGTAACACACCATTTATTCTTGAAATACTTTTTCCCAAAAAGGACAATACACAATTTCCACTCACGAATATGTAAGAACGCAAAACACATTGAAAATACTCACAAAGCATAGCATTAGTTAAAAAAGCCACATATGGGCATGACTTGAGTACATAAGCTTTTAGGCAAATTCTATTTTTGAAATAATTTTGGAATAGTTGAATCAAAGCTCATTTCATAATATTTCTCACATCATTTTATTTCATTGGCACTATTAGCCACAAGTACAACTTTCATTCTTGGCACGCTGGCCACACTCTATATCCCCAGTTCACTTATTTCATTTTCAAGTATCTTTATAGATTATCAACAACAAGACATTTCCAATCAAGACTTTAGGTACACATATGAGCAATTAAGAGTCTTAGGATTTTTCACAAAATTTGGCATAATAGCCTTCGTTTGAAGCACGACTCAAATCCATAACATTTTTAATATGCAACCCATACTTTGAACATATATCTTTCGACATAAGGCTCATTCGAAATAGTCAAGTTTATACGGGATAACCCGGAACATAGGAAGTAGGAACTTGATCCAACCATACTTGAAACTTACGGAAACATTAAGGAATTCGATTCTAAGAGAGTAGTTTAGACAACATGCCTCGCTTTGAGTTTTCCTTAAATTATTACAACGTTCCAAACATCCTAGCAATCCCAATCTATTTTGAGACATAACAAAATTGAACACAAATTAGGAATACATTCATGGTTTCAACTCATTTGAGCATTTTATCAAATACTAGATGTGCAAATTGGTTACAAGGTTCTTCCACAAGATTTCTTTCATTCCATAACCCAATCTTTACCCATTTGAGCTCAACAATCTTCCCATAAACCTTATTGGTACATGCATGTATAAATAATACGCTCATACCCAAGAATCATACTCCTAATCAACCATATTCTACCTAAATTCGAAATTGAAAACTAGGGTATGGAACCTTACCTCTTAGATGAAGAACTTGTGAGATTTCCTTGTTGGATTTCAAAGCTTGGACAAGATCTTGATGAACAAAGCACTTGAGCTTAATCCTATCTCTAGAACACTCTCACTTCTCTCTAAAACCATCAGATAATAGCCCCAAAATAAGCCCCAAATGCTATTTATCAAAATGGGGCCGGGTTATAAAAATAGGAAAATGGACCATCCGAACTCAGGTCTGCGGTCGCACAATGGACCGCACAATGGGTATGCGGGTCGCACAATGGACCGCAAAATTGATGCCCAGAACTGGGCTGCACTAGTTAGGATTGCGACCATTTTGCGGTATGCAGACCACTTTTGCGGTTCGCATAATGATTCTGCGGTCGCATAATTGACCGCAAAATCACTTTCTTCCAGCCTTTGGGAATTTGGTCATAACTTCTTGTAGGAGTGACCAAATGACGAACGATTTGAAGTGTTAGATACTAGACTCGAAGATCTTTAATTGGTTAGGTTGTTCATCACATAACTCATTATATATATGTATATATGCTCGTCCAAAGTTTGATCTTGTGCGTACTCATTTGGAACTTTAGTCTATCATGTAATTTCCAACTTGACTTAGACTTAGGGCTCTCCTTAAACCCCACATCACTTATAGTATGCCTCGTACACTTATTATCATATCCAATTGATATCCATCATATTAATAGTCCTCGTCTGCACACAAAATAATATAATTAACACACATCAACTTTCTTAATAGCGCTTAAGTACTTCAAAATTTTTCGGGGTGCTACACATATCACGCCACCAATGCGCCAAAAAGCTACAACTCAAATAAGACCTATAAGGAAGAACGAACTTTGGCAAAGAACTATATAGCCCGCGTAACGAATAAAATGGCCAAATAGATGCTATGAATCTACTTTAGAGAATGAGAAACAAGGCACACAAATAAGTATAAGAAACCGTACTCAACACCTCACTGTTGCGCCGTGCAACCCGATCCACACATGACACTTTTGCGGCGTGCAACCCAATCCAAACATGATACTATTGTGGCATGCAACCCGATCCAAACAACATACCCATGGCGGCGTGCCACCCAATCCAAACAATATGCCAGTGGCGGCATGCCACCCGATCCACACATAACAATCAATAAGGAAACACCCATCAAGCCGGAATGCTTATACTTACAAAATGCCTGAATATCGACCACAAGAACGCTAAGTGCATAATATGACCCTGGGGAGACGGATAGTTCCATACGCTACAAAAACCCAAACACGACTAAGGTGCAATAAATGACCTGCATCTCGAGATCCATCTTGCTTGTATAACACCACAAGCTACACGGGATCACAACACATATGTGAATAATCAAGCCGTCTCACAACCCACCTAGCACAATAGAGTATTACATGGAACAACTTACAACGGGAATACCATTCAACGACCGAAGACTCCTACGTAAGCAATGATATGCCGAATGAACACATCCGACCTGACGCAGAGCACACATTCACATTAGACCCACCAACGGACCTCAAGCCGATTCTGATCATTCCATACTGGGCCAACAACCTTTCAAGGATCCACAATGGCCCTATTCATGACACACACGAGTAGCCGTCCAATCCGGAACAAACTCCCATAGTCCACAACCAAAGAAAGAGAGCAACTTTCAGGCATAAACTCTCACATAAGTGATAGTACCAGAATCTCCATACTTGGTTTCTATCCTTAACAATCAAGTGACTAACATGTCACACTTATACAATTTTCCCGTAGGATACGCTCCCATGACCTTCCGCACCAGGTAGCAAGTCTGTACCTCTATACCACCAACCGTACTAATTCTGCAAAGCAAATCACGAATCCGCAAATCAATACACAATACCTCTTCCACAGAACACCATTTTCAGGCGACACTAAGATAATGCCAGCTTACTCTACACATCTGAATTCTTCCCTGCTCATCCGAGCTCGTGACATTCTTATCAACACCAAGCCGCAACCTTGATCCTCAACTTCCAATTCATATGCCGCTCACTATACCTATCATGCTACTACGCGAGAGTACAAGAATTCAACATAACCCCTGAACCACTAGAAGAATAAATACTTCATTGTCTAGAAACCTATCACTTAACTCATTTCAGAAGAACCATTGAAACACGCAACTGAATTCCCATAACTGTAGAAAATACAAACCTCAAGTCGTGGTCTAAACTGCCATAACTCTTCCGGGATCCATTTACACAACAAGGCCATAGGAATCAAATACCTCCCAAATCAATCAAATTATGGTGGCTGTCAAACCCGTACGTACAACTACAAACCACCTGTATAACTTAATATGCTGAAGGAACTAATCATTGCCACAATCATGCTAATTCAAATCATTACTAACCAACCCAACTTCTTCCAATTTACTCTTGTCTTGCCTTAAAAATAATAATAGATCCATTCAAAACATAACGAAACCCAACAACACTCATCCCTAATGACCCCATTCACGAGACCACATCGTCTCAATATCCATGAACCATCACATACCCTCCTTATGCACACAATATCAGCTCCAACTGGTACACCCATTCTGAAAGATCCTCTAGACACTGCACTTTAATTCTTGAACCTACTAGAACCATTGTTGAGAGTCACCCACTCTGACATGGTCTCGAATATAATCCAACTCCAATGCTCTGTTAGCTCATGAACACTCCCAAAAAAGCAACCAGATGAATTCTTTTCCTTATACATCACATCCACAAGAAGCATAAACTCTGAGTCTTCCTATAACCTACACATGAATCGATAAGGCGAAATATAGCACACATCCATCAAGTTATTTGCTCGAGTTACACCTAGTGTTTTCTTTTCTTAACCATAAATAATCCACCAATGCATCGTTAACCAGAAACCGCACAAGCAGATAACCACGTGATCCAATCGTAGGTGGTGGGCTCCCCCACTTAGCTCATCACATAATGTAGAACCCGGAAAGATTCCTCTTTCTCAATTACCATGATCTCGCACCGTCAACTCACCAAATTTCTCGTAGTCCCTTGTCAAACTTTTCATGAACATTCCGAATTATCAGCCACAATCGCATATTCAACCTTCTGCCGGGTAGTAAGTAGGACTCTTCATAGAAACTTCATCAAAATCATGCAATCGCTAACCTGCTCACAGGAGATAACCCACCTGTGGAATTCCATAACGATATCTTTCAACGATGCTGCACTGGGTACAACTACTATGGAATCAGTAAACCCTCCTGAGTCCATGCTCGTCTATCGGCTGTACAAGTCTGTTCATTCCCCATTGACATCAACTGAAAGTCCGACAATACATTCCAAACTCGAATTCACGTCGTATCCCATAACTATGATCAAGCTCTTACACCCCTAAACACTCCAAGCAAACTTCCTTCCGTAATATTCAACCTACCTCAGCACAATAGCCACTATTCTAAATAAAATCCGTAGACCTAGTCACTGTCCACCATGATCCCCAAATCACTTTAAATCTTCTCAAGGCATGTGGCTATCCTACCACATAATCCATATGCTACTCTGCCACTCCCACTTCGGTTAAACCATCTCCTTTAAGCAACTTCTCGACCTCTGCTTTTCATACTAGACATGCTAGCAATTCTACCATCGCGAGACACCTCCCACCATGTACTTCCTCATCCTTTGCTTCCCAAATGCTGCCTCAAATCAAAATCCATCTCTGTAGCACCCGAACTAATAAATTGCTACCAACTCTAAGCCTCTTCGAAGATCATCTTTCTCGAGCCATCAACATTAGAAAACTAATTCGATTCTGAAACTACTATACACCGCTATCTCTAACAACCGCTACTCAGGCACCATTTCACAACACCCTACCCTGAAGCCAATCAAAGAAGAATATAACACCTATGAACCTTAATGCATTCAAACAAGGATGACGACACCACATCACAAATGAGAATTCCACCACGCTCGACAATATCAAGACTTGTTACTCCATCAACCAAAGCCTGAACATCCATAGTCCGATTGCGTTTCCTCCGTTGGAAATAAATGTCGAACCTCTAAACCATGCATTGAGAAATCCTCCTTTCGAGTCATTCACTGCCTCGACACATAAACAAGCACCCTATTATTACACTAATACTGTGGGATAATAACGCATGAACATCATAAGAATCTGTGCATAGCCTCGAAACTATAGGAAATATAGATATTGAGCTGAAACGACAGAACACCCTTCCGCAAGGTGATGATAATAGCCCACCTGAATATGCAGGGAGAAATATCCTGCACCACGTCTGTAGTACCACTACAACTCCTCGATGCCTAACTAATAACAAGCACTCCACGTCGCATAAGATTGAGTAGGAAGGAAATGAAGGCATAAGCTTCAATGGAATCAAATCGCATGATGAGGAATCAAGAAGGGAAGTGCTCCTAAATGCCCTGTAGCCTCTCGAAGATAAGTACACACGTTTCCGTACTGATCTGCAAGAGTCTACTAGACTTGCTCATGACTCGTGAGACCCAAATGAACCTAGAGCTCTGATATCAAGTTGTCACGACCCAATATTCCACTATAGTTCGTGATGGCGCCCAACGTCGCCGTTAGGCAAGCCAATGGTGAACTATCAATTCAATTATTCATTTTATTATTTTTAAAAACCATAAGTCTTATTGAGTAAAGGATTTAATGCGCTTAAAAATCATGAATACTTAAAAGTTTAGTAAGATATAAAATAAAAAATGGCAATATTAAGCCGAACCATAAACATCCACTAGAGTATCCCAAAAACCCGGTGTCACAAGTGCATGAGCAGTTACTAAGGAGTACAATCATAATACAATATCTGTTTGGAATTTTAATAAGACAGGATAAAGTAACTAGTACGATGGAGACTTTGTGGGCTGCGATACGTAGTCTAGAATGTGTCACAACCCAATTTCCCCTTCGTTGGGTATCATGATGGCACCTAGTCTTAGGGACTAGGTAATCCTAACATTTACTGTATAACAACAATAATAAATAACATCTAACAATTTTTTGAAATAGAAATCTCTATAAAATTTACAATTCCCAAAACCGGTAGTACAAGTCATAAGCTCTACAGAGTTTGCTACAATTCTTCTAAATACAACTGTTTGGAATAAAGTAACAGTATGAATACAAATCAGAAGGTGACTCCGAAGCCTGCGAACGCAGCATCAGGTTTACCTTGAGTCTCCACAGCAAAAATCTGCACAGCTAGCTAATGATCAACTGACTTCGAAATACCTGGATCTGCACAAAAATATGCAGAAGTGTAGTATGAGTACACCACGGCGGTACCCAACAAGTATCAAGACTAACCTCAGTGGAGTAGTGACGAGGAACAATCAAGACACCTACTGGACTAAATGACTTGAACCAAGTATAAGTATAGAAACAACAGAGAATAATATCTATATAAAGACTACGCGATACGACTAACAATACAATAATTGCAATAGGAAAGGACAACAACAAATATCAGCGGAATACCATAATAATTACATAGAAGGGTGAACGTAAACATAACCTAAATCCGAAATCACAGGTACTGTCACAACCCAAAATACGTTAGAGGTCGTGATGGCACCGGACACCACTGTCAGGCAAGCCAACACTAAATAGTTAATTAAATTCTCATTTTATATTTTTGAAATAGTAAATTTACTTCAATTTATCTAGTAAAAGATGAATTTACAGAATAAATAACAATGTTTTCCAATTTCAATACGGAACATCCCATAATTATCCCAGAACCCGGTGTCACAGGTGCATGAGCCTTTTCTAGGAATTTAAAATAAAATACAATAACTGTCCAGAATACAAATTTGGACAGGAAAAAAAATACAATACTCTGAAGGAGTCTCTGCTGGCTACGGAGCGTCGTATAGAATGCAACTCACTTAAGTCCCTGCCATAATCGCGCCCCTGCACTCACAAGGCCGCTAAACATATGTGTACCTGCACAAAAATGTCCAGCAAGTGTAGTGTGAGTACTTAAATCAACGCGTACCCAGTAAGTATCCCGCCTAACCCCGAAGAAGTAGTGACGAGGGGTCGACTTCGACACTTACTATGGGATATAAATAGGATATCAATGATATAATAAAGCATGGATTATATGAACGGTTGCAAGCTCAATATTTTGAAGTAAGTAAGCATTTCTTTTATAATTAAGAAATCTCCAAATTTATCTCCCATTATTTAACAATTTAACTCAGGCCGAGGAGGCAATATCATTATTTATAAATATCAAGGCAAGCAATACAAGCATGCGCAAATCATGCCGAGGTTGTACGGCCCGATCCAACAAATATTTAAACTGTGCACTGCCAGAGGGTCGAATGGCGCGAACCATAGATGCATCTATTACCCCGCTCGCGAATCATACACGCGACGCGGTCAAATGTAAATTTAAGGAATTACCCCGCTCGCGAATCACACCTGCGACGCGGTCAAACATAAATTTAAGGAATCACCCCGCTCGCGGATCATACTTGCGACGCGGTCAAATACAAATTTTACATTAAAATCATATCTCTTTCTTGATTCTTTTCAAAATAAGGGAAATTCAGCTTGTAGCTTTTTAAGAAAATTAGCCCGCTCGCGAATCATACATGCAATGCGATTACACATAGATTTCTTTAGCTATTATATTATTCCTCAATTCTTTTCGAAATTATGAAGTTCAAATGAAACCTTTTAAATCTTAAGTTCTTCAATTTCAACTCCTTTCAAAATATTTAATAAGTAGACTCAATCTCGCTCCCTCTCAAGGCAAACAACAAACATAAATCAATAACAATATCAACAAGACATGATGTGAGCCTAAAATTACCCGGACGTAGGCATAGCTAGTAGCTACGTACGGACTCTCGTCACCTTGTGCGTACGTAGCCCCCACAAATAGGAGCACACAATAATTTAGTTCACCTATGGGGTTAATTCCCCCTTACAAGGTTAGAAAGGAGACTTACCTCGCTCTGAAGTTCCATAATAGGCTCCTAAGCCATTCAATCAACTCAAATAGATGCCAAACACTCCATAACTAGCCAATAATTATGCAAACCCATTAATATATACTCAAATACTCAATATAATCTAATTTATAGCAATTTCTAACCCCGATCGAAAAGTCGATAAAAATCACCCTCGGGCGTACGTGCCCGAATTCCAAAAATTTTTGAAGATAAACTTTACCCATAACTTTATGAACTCAAATAAATGATTTATTCCCAATTCCATGCCCAAATTCGTAGTCAAAATCCAAAATACCAAATTCTAGGTTTTTCTACCCAAAACCCCACAATTTATACTAATTTCCATGTTCGAATCCATATAAACTCATGTATTTAACTCAAAATTGTGAAGAAAGCACTTACCCCTTTATGATTGATGAAGATGGCACTCCAATGTGCTCCAAAATCGGCTCCCATGGGCGAAAATGAAATGAGATAGAGCCAAACCCTCGCTTTAAAGGAGACACTGCCCAGCCCTGACTTCCGCACCTGCGGCCTCTTTGTCGCATCTACGGTCTCGCAGGTGCGGCCAAATCCTCGCACCTGCGCATTCCCTCTGCCTAACTTGACTCCGCACATGCACCTTTCCTTCCGCATCTGCACCTTCGCATGTGTGGACAACCCTTCGCACCTGCGATCACTGCCCAGCTTTGCCCAAACCGTACCTGCGACCGTTGGCTCGCACCTGCAGCCCTTTTGCTCAGGTGCGATCACACCAGATATCAGCTGCCTCATCTTTTCTTCCAAGTCCATACTCGATCCGTTGAGGTTGGTTGTCACGAACCAAAATCCGTTAGAGGTCATTATGACGCCGGACACCATTGTCAAGCAAGCCAACACTAAATAGTTAATTAAATTCTTATTTTAATATTTTTGTAATCGTAAATTTACTTTAATTTATCTAGTAAAAGATGAATTTACAGAATAAATAACAATGTTTTCCAATTTCAAAATTGAACATCCCATAATCATCCCAAAACGCGGTGTCATAAGTGCATGAGCCTTTTCTAGGAATTTAAAATAAAATACAATAAATATCCGGAATACAAATTTGGACAGGAAGGAAAATACAATACTCTGAAGAAGACTCTGCTGGCTGCGGAGCGTCGTATAGAATGCAGCTCACCTAAGTCCCCTCCAAAATCGCGCCTCTGCACCCACAAGGCCGCTAAACATATGTGTACCTGCACAAAAATATGCAGCAAGTGTAGTATGAGTACGTAAATCAACGCGTACCCAGTAAGTATCCCGCCTAACCCCGAATAAGTAGTGACGAGGGGTCAACTTCAATACTTACTATGGGCTATAAATAGGATATCAATGATATAATTAAGCATGGATTATATGAATGGTTGCAAGCTTAATATTTTGAAGTAAGTAAGCATTTTGTTTTATAATTAAGAAATCTCCAAATTTATCTTCCATTATTTAACAATTTGACTCAGGCCGAGGAGGCAATATCATTATTTATAAATTTCAAGGCAAGCAATACAATCATGTGCAAATCATGCCGAGGTCGTACGATCCGATCCAACAAATATTTAAACTGTGCACTGCCAGAGGGTCGAATGGTGCGAACCATAGATGCATCTATTACCCCGCTGACAAATCATACACGCAACGCGGTCAAATGTAAATTTAAGGAATTATCCCGTTCGCGAATCACACCTGCGACGCGGTCAAACATAAATTTAAGGAATCACCCCGCTCGCGGATCATACTTGCGACGCGGTCAAATACAAATTTTACATTAAAATCATATTTCTTTCTTGATTCTATTCAAAATAAGGGAAATTCAGCTTGTAGCGTTTTAAGAAAATTACCCCGCTCGCGAATCATACATGCAACGCGATTACACATAGATTTCTTCAGCTATTATATTATTCCTCAATTCTTTTCGGAATTACGAAGTTCAAATGAAACCTTTTAAATCTTAAGTTCTTAAATTTCAACTCCTTTCAAAACATTTAATAAGTAGACTCAATCTTGCTCCCTCTCAAGGCAAACAATAAACATAAATCAATAACAATATCAACAAGGCATGATGTGAGCCTAAAACAACCCGGACGTAGGCATAACTAGTAGCTACGTACGGACTCTCGTCACCTCGTGCTTACGTAGCCCCCACAAATAAGAGCACACAATAATTTAGTTTAGCTATGGGTTTAATTCCCCCTTACAAGGTTAGAAAGGAGACTTACCTCGCTTCGAAGTTCCATAATCGGCTCCCAAGCCATTCAATCAACTCAAATCGATGCCCAACGCTCCATAACTAGCCAATAATTATGCAAACCCATTAATATATACTCAAATACTCAATATAATCCAATTTATAACAATTTCTAACCCCGATCGAAAAGTCAATAAAAATTACCCTCGGGCCCACGTGCCCGAATTCCAAAATGTTTTGAAGATAAACTTTACCCATAACCTTATGAACTCAAATATATGATTTATTCCCAATTCCATGCCCAAATTCGTGGTCAAAATTGAAAATACCAAATTCTAGGTTTTTCTACCAAAAACTCCACAATTTATACTAATTTCCATGTTCGAATCCATATAAACTCATGTATTTAACTCAAAATTGTGAAGAAAGCACTTACCCCATTATGATTGATGAAGATGGCACTCCAATGTGCTCCAAAATCGGCTCCCGTGGGCGAAAATGAAATGAGATAGTGCCAAACCCTCGCTTTAAAGGAGACACTACGCAGCCCCGACTTCCGCACCTGCGGCCTCTTCGTTGCATCTGCGGTCTCGCAGGTGCGGCAAAAACCTCGCACCTGCGCATTCCTTCTGCCTAGCTCGACTCCGCATATGCGCCTTTCTTTTCGCATCTGCACCTTCGCAGTTGCGGACAACCCTTCATACCTGCGATCAATGCCCAGCTTTGCCCAAACCATACCTGCGACCATTGGCTCGCACCTGCGGCCCTTTTGCGCAGGTGCGATCACACCAGATATCAGCTGCCTCATCTTTTCTTCTAAGTCCAAACTCGATCTGTTGACCATCCAGAATCTACCCGAGGCCCTCGGGACCTCAACCAATTATACCAACACATCCCAAAACTCATTACGAACTTAGTCGAGCCTTCAAATCACATCAAACAACGTCGAATTCATGAATCGCATCCCATTTCAAGCTTAATGAACTTTAGAATTTCAAACTTCTA
Organism: Nicotiana tomentosiformis; assembly: GCF_000390325.3. Lineage (NCBI taxonomy): Eukaryota > Viridiplantae > Streptophyta > Magnoliopsida > Solanales > Solanaceae > Nicotiana > Nicotiana tomentosiformis. Next base: position 67,037,760 of record NC_090813.1, read on the forward strand.
CATTCGATGCCGAAACCTATCAAATCACGTCCGGTTGACCTCAAATTTTGCACACAAGTCACATTTCACATTACGGACCCACTCCAACTTCCGGAATCGAAATCCGACCCTGATATCAAAAAGTCCACTTCCGGTCAAACTTCTCAAAAACCATCAATTTCCTAACTTTCGCCAAACGACTCCAAAATGACCTACGGACCTTCTAATCCACTTCTGGAAGCGCTCCCAATATCGGAATCATCATACGGAGCTATTCTCAGACTCGGAATTCCAAACGGACATCGATAACATTGAAATGCACTTCAACCCAAATTTATGGAATTATTCCGAAATGCTAACTTCCATAATAGGTGCCGAAATGCTCCCGGGGCATCCAAAACCCGATCCGAACATACGCCCAAGTCCGAAATCATCATACGAACCTGCTGGAACCTTCAAATCCTGATTTCGAGGCAGTTTACTCTAAAATCTAAATCTTAGTCAATTCTTCCAACTTAAAGCTTTCGAAATGAGAATTTTCTTTCCAATTCAACTCCGAACTTCTCGAAATTCAATCCCGACCACCCGTACAAGTCATAATACCTGAAGTGAAGCTGCTCATGGCCTCAAACCTCCGAACGATGTGCTAGAGCTCAAAACGATAGGTCGGGTCGTTACAGGTACAACAAGAACAAATAATAACACAGCAACAACGACCGCTTTCACATCAGGTTTGAGTCAACAAACTCCACGAGGTATCAAACCTCGGACAAATCATAACTCACGGGTCTCAATACCTAAACCCTAACACTTGGCATCATGTGCCCTCATTACACCTCATAACCGAACCGACGATTTGCGTGCCAAATAGAGCCATTCTCACATAGAAGGCAAGTAAGCAAGGGTGTGCTTTTATACTCAACAATATCAAGAAAACCTCTTATCCGATAAGAGTGCTTAACTAGGTGTATGCTTGTGCAAGTATCCTAACATAGTTCATACAACTAGTGAGCATAAGGAAACGAACGGACAACACGTAGAATGTTTTCTCATAACTTTCACAAGATAAAGCTCACACAGGTCAGTGTACCACTACACAAATATCAACAACAAGAATGCCCCCAGGCCATTACAAATCATCACAAATCAATCCCTGACATATCCCACCTTGTCTCGACACGTGCATAATAATGTTCCCACCTTGTCTCGCCACATGCGCAACCCACATATATATATCCCGCCTTGTCATGCCACATGTACAAATATCAATAGTAATAATAGCATGGCAGAAATCTCGTGCAACCCCATAACAAAGAGATGTCAATAAAGGGCACTCCCGAGATACCGTCTCGTAGTCCCAAACGTAAATGTGCAAGACAGGGGGATCTCCCGAGGTACCACCTCGTAGTCCCAAAGTAAATATGCAAGACAGGGGATCTCCTGAGGTACTGCCTCGTATCTCCTAAGGTACCGCCTCGTAGTCCCAAAGTAAATATGCAAGACAGGGGGATCTCCCGAGGTATCGCCTCGTAGTCCCAAAGTAAATATGCAAGATAGGGGGATCTTCCGAGTTACCGCCTCGTAGTCCCAAAGTAAACATGCAAGACAGGGGGATCTCCCGAGGTACCGCCTCGTAGTCCCAAAGTAAATATGCAAGAACAACAAGTACAACAATAACAATAACACTAATACAAGGGTACGGTAAATAAATCAACTCAGAAATTCCAGAACTCAAGGGAATGGAGGAAATAATTTCACAAGGAGTGGCCACAATAGAGAATGCTAGTCATAATAAGAACAACTCAATAAGAAAGGAAGTAATATGTAACAATGGTCCGCAATGTACAGTTCAACAACAAGGGAGATAACACAAGTCGAATGATTCCAAATAAGGACAAGTCAACTAAGATATAGGATATCTAAACTTCTTTTAAGGCCGAGCAATTACGAAAGAGACACAACAAATTCAATTAAGGATAAGCAGCAGAAAGATAATCATAGTCTCAATTAAGGATGGACAATTACAGAAGAGACAATTATAACTTCAAATAAAGATAAGTAGTTAGGGGAAATATAACATGGCAATAGAAGAGATAACAATATCAGTTAAGGCACAGATGACTCAAATAAGCATCAAGGGCGGATCATGAAGCAATTTAATTCTAATTAAAGGAGGTAGAGGTGAAATTAGTAATTAAGAGACGTATTCATAACATAACAACTGCATAATCAGTGAATACAAGGACCTAAGAACCCTGAAAGGCCAAATTTTCACAAATAATTCCAAGCATGTACTCGTCACCTCGCGTACACGAACTACAATTAGCATAGAAGACTCAAATCCTAAGGGGTAGTTCCCCCACACGAAGATAGGCAAGATACTTACCTCAAACCAAGCTCAATCAATCGGTAACCATTACATATCATAAATACAAATATAATAGACTAATCTAATTGATGAAATCAAGACTTTAACAAAAATTCTGAAATCCGTCCTAAAAAGTCAACCCGGGCCCACATCTCGAAATCAGGAAAAAATTACAAAATCTGAAAGCCCATTCACTCACGAGTTTAACCATACCAAATTTATCAAAATCTAACCTCAAATGACCACTCAAAACCCAAAATCAAACTCTTCAAATCCCTAGCCTCAAACTCCCAAATTCCACCTTAAATACACACTAGCTAGTGGGACAAATAATTGGGGAAGCAAGATTATTGATCAAAAATAAGCACAAAGGAACTTACCTCACGAAATACCTCGAAAATGCTCTCAAAAAATCGCCAACCCGAGCTCAAAAATGAAGAAAATGGCCAAATATCTCAAAGCCTCGCTTAAAAGGGTTCTGCCTAGGCATTACCGCATCTGCGGATCATCGGTCACACCTGCGACACCGCACCTGTAACGCCGCACCTACGGAATTACCCTTGGAGGTGCGGAAATGACTTAAGGAGACTGGTCCGCATCTGCGAGCAAGGGGCCGCACCTGCGCGCCTGCTCCTGCGGATATCTTCCGCTTCTGCGATCCTTACGCTCCAGGCCCCGTCCGCTTCAGCGCTACATCTTTCGCAGATGCGGCTTCGCTTCTGCGGGCCAATCTCGTACCTGTGCCCATAGACCCAGCTTGACCAAACCGCACCTACGCTCCTCTTACTGCATGTGTGAGTTCGCACATGTAGGCACCCCACCGCAGGTGCGATTACACCAGAAGCTTGAAAGCTTCAGCAACTACAGAAGTCCAAATCTCAATCTGTAAAGCATCCGAAACATACCCGAACCCCCGGGACCTCAACCAAACATACCAAATAGTCCTAAATCACCATACAAACTTAGTCGAGCCCTCAACTCACATCAAACAACACTAAAAACAGGAATCACCCTCCAATTCAAACTTAATGAACTTGAAACTTCAAATTTCTACAACCGATGCCGAAACCTATCAAATCAACCTGGAATGACGTAAAATATTGTAGGCAAGTCATATTCAACATTAGGGAGCTACTCCAACTTACGGAATCAGAATCCGACCTCGATATCAAAAAGTCCACTTCCGGTCAAAATCTCCAAAAATTCGACTTTCGCCATTTCATGCCTAAATCAGTTACAGACTCCAAATTCACAGTCCGGACACGCTCCTAAGTTCAAAATCACCCAATGGAGCTAATGGAACCGACAAAACTCTATTCCAGAGTCGTCTTCACACAGTTCCGACAATGGTCAAAATCCTAAGGCTTAAGCTTCCGTTTTAGGGACTAAGCGTCCCAAATCCCTTCGAATCATCCGGTAATTGAATTCAACCACGCACGCATGTCAATAAACATAATACAAAACTGCTCAGGGCCTTATGCCGCCGAACGGGACTTAAATTCTCAAAATGACTGACCAGGTCGTTATAGAATGCAGCTCACCATAAAGTCTCCTCAGCGGCTGTGCCTACGCGCCAAGATAACCACCAATTGAACCTGTCAGATTTTGCACATTTAGTGCAGAAGTGTAGCATGAGTACGTAAATCAATACGTACCGAGTAAGTATCTAGCCTAACTCCGGAGAAGTAGTGACGAGGGGTCGACATCAACACTTGCTAGAGGTCCAATAAAGCAATATAACAAATCATAAGCAGATATGAAGCACAAAACAATAATGTGGTAAATCTGTAAGTGATATAATGCACTATTAACGCACGATTATGCCGAGGTCGTTTGGCCCAATCCAGAATAATGTATACACTGCCGACGGTCGAGCGGCACGAACCATAGATGTATCTATTATACTGTCGTGATGTTCGGCCTGCTCCACAAGAAAGGAAGAAACTTATCGAATTACGAGTCACGTGATTACAACATACATACAGGTGCATAATTGTGAATATAGCCTTTACCGTTTCTCAAATAATTTGCCAATAACTCTAAATCAATTTCAATTATAAATTCAATCAATTAAGCCAGCAGAATGAATTCAAACAATTCAAATATTACATGATAAAATCCTAAGTCTACCGGACATAAACATGCTTTAGCTACGTACAGACTCTATGTAGCAACCCCTTTGGGAGGGTGATACTTACAAAACAAATCTAATTTATTACTTACAACATTAAGAAGATATTAATTAAAAAAAATATTCATAATAATTTAGTAGCGAAAATAGGCCCATGCGATGAGGTCCAAAGTGCAATATTTTTATTTTTGAAAATACTCTTTATACTTATTTTAAAAAAATAAAAATAAAATACAATGTCAAAATATCAACATAAGGTGATATAACCCTTGTTTTTGAATAATTAACATGTTAAAGCAACTTCCTAACAAAATTATACTTACATTTAACATCACTGCAAGTTTATATTGTACATAAATTTCAAATTATCGGGTATAAAAAGGAAAACTAGTTTTCTCCTTTGTACATATTTACAAGACAAAGTGTAAATTTAGTATATTACAAGACTTAAGTTATTAACACACCCTAAAATAACAAAATAAGTTACTAAATCCAAGTTACAAGATTTTGGTCTTAAGATCCAACAAGTCTCCAAATAACATACATAAGTGTGACATATATATCATGTACATGTCCGAAAACTATACAAAACCATGGTGCATATACAAATGTGATCTCCATAAGTGCTCCCAAAAAGACTACTTCATAAGGCCGTCTTCAAATTTCATCTCGTACATTACCTACGATAGGAAATAACTATCGCTAAGCATAAAGCTTGGTGGCATATAAACTTTAGGCCTGGAGCCATTAACTTCTCCAATTCCCATTTTCAGTCATAGGTAGCTCAAATGAAATATAATTTAAAATAAGTGAACAAATATATTAAAAGTATCAAATATAAACCCTTGAAGTGTTTCCAAATATCAATAACAATGTTCAAGATTCAAGAGTTGAGAAAGCATATACTATCAATCCAAGAGAGTTTGTCAAATATCCATTTTTCGTCCAATGTGTATGTCATGCCATCACACTAAGAAAAATCATATATCAAGATGGACCGAAGCTCCAAATCAAGTAGGGTCAAAACCCAATAGTCAAGAGAATCAAGAACCATATTAAAAATATCTTCCTAGTTCGTACTTAACACGGACAAGTTCCATAATTTAAGACGATGGCAAAAGATCTAAATCAAGAGGCATGCCAAAATGAGTGACAAAGTCACTGCCACAAGAAGGACAAAGTCCCGACAAGAATGCAAAATGATCAAACAATCTGTACGAGTAGGCGATTTAGCAAATATCTTGCAATACTTGATATAACACGAATACAATACTGTTAGTTGAAGACAAGAAAAACAAAATATAAGGTTATTTCAAAATATTCTAACAAGTAAAAAGAGTACAAAGTTTATACACAAACCTTGGTTTCTTACCACAAAATAATTCAACCACAACTTGAGGACATTCGAATCGTCTATGCCATAGACAAACCAAATCCGTCCACTTCCTCAAATACTTCCCCTTAGATTTTTCAAGGGTATATATACCTTAAATACATAATCAAATATCTATATAATTTCAGTGATTTAACATGTCAAACTAAACATGATATTGGTAAAAATTACCCAAAATGTTTGAAATGGAAATTCTGGACAGTATCACTGTCTCGTATTGTGACTCAGATTTGAAGATGAAAAAGGACAAACTAGACTGTGTGGTCTTCTTTACAGTTGTAGATATGTGTCTTAGCATTTCATAACATCTTGAATCACCCCCATATCAATTTGTACAAAACTCTATGCTAAAATTACTAATAGTAGTACAGGGAGGGTTTGTAAAACAGAAAATCTGGGCAGCACCTTCCCCGTACTTCATCACCTATTTTTGTGTAAATAAAAGACAAACCAGATTTTTGTTCCTTCATAAGAGTTATAGATCTATGAAGTAGATTTATAGAAAGTCTTGGATCACTTAAAACGGATCTCTATATAAAAGGATATGAGGAAAACACTAATAGCTGTCTAGTATAAAAACGGGTTTAGTAACTTACCACAAAAGAGAGGAGCAACTTAAGCTTCACTAAGAACGAATTTTGCTGGTTGGTTTAGTGAAAATTTATGATGGTTTTCATGGAGTTTTTGAGGTGATAAGAAGGAGAGAGAGAGAGAGAGAGAGAGATGGGATTTTCTTTGGCATTAAGGACTGAAAATGAGATGAGGTTATGAAAAAGCATGTCACAAAAGAAATATAAAAACTTTGGATAAATATGAAAAATGTGGCTGCCCAACCTACTAAATATCTTTAGATAAATACAAAAGGGTGGCAGTCCAAAACCTTAATTATATAATGTATAATAATAACAATTCATCAAAATAATATTAAGTATTACACATAGCAACACCATGGAACTTCTTTGTCAATATTAACACAACCTAAAGTAAAGAATTTTCATATATTGTAAATTTCATGTTTAGGAAGTGCGAAGTAAAATATCTCCCCATTATAAAGATGCTCAATCGAGAATACAAATATTAGTAAAAATTTGGGGTGTTACAACTCTCTCCCCCTTAAATAAATTTCGTCCCGAAATTTACCTTGTACTAGTCCCTAAACAAATGTGGATATTGAACTCGCATATCCTCTTCTTGCTCCCAAGTAGCTTCTTCGCCAGAATGATTTTTTCAAAGAACTTTCACTAAGGGGATGCTCTTGTTTCTAAGATCTTTTAACTCATGCGCTAAGATTTGGATTGGTTCTTCTCCATATGTCAAATCAGGATTGACCTCAATAGATTCAATAGGAAGAACATGAGATGGATCTGAGCGGTATCTTCTAAGCATAGAAACATGGAAGACATTGTGGATCTTATCTAACTCTAGTGGAAGAGCTAGTTTATAAGCAACTGGGTCAACTCTCTCAAGCACTTCATAATGTCTAATAAATCGTGGACTAAGTTTACCTTTTTGGCCAAATCTCATAATCTTCTTCCATGGAAAAACTTTTAAAAATACCTTATCGCCCACTTTATACTCAATTTCACGCCTCTTAAGATTAGCATAGGACTTTTGTCTGTCTGAGGCAATGTTTAAGCGATCCTTGATGATTTTTACCTTATCTTCAGTTTGTTGCACAATCTCAGGACCCACCAATTTTCTTTCACCAACCTCGTTCCAACAAAGAGGCGTTCTACATTTTCTCCCATATAGACTTGATTGGTAGCTACTATTGTAAGCAAATTCTATCAGGGCTAAGTGTTTGTCCCAACTACCCTCAAACTCAATAATGCTGGCTCGAAGCATATCCTCCAAGATTTGTATTACCCTCTCAGACTGGCCGTCTATTTATGGATGGAAAACAGTACTAAAATTCAATGTGGAACCCAAAGCTTCTTGCAATCTAGACCAAAATCTGGATGTAAACCTTGGTCCTCTGTCAGACACAATAGAAATAGGGATTCCATGTAGCCTCACAATCTCATTAATGTATAATTCTGCCAAACGTTCTAGTGAGTAATCCATTTTGATTTCCAAGAAATGAGCACTCTTAGTTAGTCTATCTACAATGACCAAAATTGCATCATGATTCATTTGAGTGCGTGGAAGTCCAGAAACAAAGTCCATTGTTATCCTTTCCCATTTCCACTCAGGTATTAACAAGGGTTGCAGTAGACCAGCTTGGACTTGATGTTCAACTTTTATTTGTTGACATGCCAAGCATTTAAAAATGAATTCTGCAATGTCTTTCTTCATACCACTCCACCAGTAGTGCTCCTTGATGGTCTGATACATTTTAGTACCTCCAGGATGCATTGCATAAGGTGAACTATGTATTTCAATCAAGATCTGCTTCCTCAATTCATCATCATTAGGAACACACAACATATTTTTATAAAATAAGGTATCATCTTTCTTCAATGTAAAATCTCATTCTCTTCCATTTTGGACTTCTTCAACCCGTTTCACAAGCTTCTCATCTAACTTCTGTGCTTCTTGAACCTGCTCAAGTAAGACTAGCTTGACTAGAAAATTAGCAATGATAGAATCATTATAATTAAATGAAAGACAAGCATTCATGGCTCTTAATTCAAGAAGCAAAGGCAAAGGACTTAGAGTTAAACTTCAAAGGGAATTGCGACTCAACGCATCTGCAACCACATTGGCTTTACCAGGATGATAATCAACCGTGCAATCATAATATTTGATGAGTTCAAGCCATCTACGTTGTCTAAAGTTTAACTTTTTTTGTGTACCCAAGTACTTCAAACTCTTGTGATCAGTAAATATGTGACACTTCTCCCCGTACAAGTAATGCCTCCAAATTTTTAAGGCAAAAACAATGGCAGCAAGTTCAAGATCGTGAGTGGGATAATTCAACTAATGTGATTTCAAATTTCGAGAGGCATAAGCAATTACTTTCCCTTCTTGCATCAAAACACAACCCAAGCCACGATGAGATGCATCATTGTATATCATATAATCTTTCCCTTCAGCTAGCAAAGAAAGTATTGGAGCTTGTGTCAACAAGGATTTGAGCTTTTCAAAGGTCTCTTGACACTTGTCATCCCACACAAACTTGGCGTCTTTACCCAAAAGTTTGGTCAAAGGAGAAGCTATAATAGAGAAGCCCTTCACAAACCTCTTATAGTATCCTGCTAAACCCAAGAAACTTCTTATCTCAGTTGGAGTTTTAGGAGGTTTCCAATCAACAATAGCTTGAATCTTACTAGGATCAACCTTCATACCTTCAGCTAATACAATATGCCCCAAAAACGCCACTTCACTTAGCCAAAATTCACATTTGGAAAGCTTCGCGTAGAGTTGCCTCTCTTTCAGAATTTTCATGACAATCCGGAGATGTTTATCATGATCTTCTCTATTCTTGGAATAGACTAAAATGTCATCAATAAATACCACCACAAATTGATCAAGGTAAGGCTTGAATACACGATTCATTATATCCATAAATGCAGCAGGAGCATTTGTCAAACCAAATGGCATTACCAAAAATTCATAATAGCCATACCTGGTCCTAAAAGCAGTTTTAAGAAATTTCTTGCTCCCTCACGTGCAACTGAAAATATCCAGACCTCAAGTCAATTTTTGAGAACAAGTTGGCACCCTTCAATTGGTCAAACAAGTCATCGATTCTAGGCACTGGTATTTCTTCTTGATTGTTACCTTGTTCAGCTGTCGGTAATCAATGCAAAGCCTAAGAGTGCTACCTTTCTTTTTCACAAATAAAACAGGAGCTCCCTAAGGCGAAATACTGGGATGGATAAAACCTTTCTCAAGAAGTTCTTGCAATTGAGCCTTCAACTCTTTTAATTCAGCTGGAGACATTCTATAAGGATTGATAGAAATAGAAGTAGTTCCAGGGACAAGCTCTATAGGAAATTCAATCTTCCTTTCTGGAGGCAACCCAGGAAGAGCATCAGGAAATACATCAGGAAAGTCGCACACGGTGGGTATGTCCTTAAGACTTGGACTCCCCAATTCTGTATCGACTATATGAGAAAGATAGGCATCGCAACCTTGACAAATCATCTTCCTTGCCAAGACCGCAGAAATAATATTAGATGCCAATGATCTCTCTTCTTGAACTACTATGTGTGAATATGCAGGAGTTCTAAAAGTCACTTGCTTCAACCTACAATCAACCAATGCATATAGCTATGGAGCCAATCCATACCAATAATAAAATCATAGTCTTGGAAGGGCATTTCAAGCAAGTCTGCAGGGAAGACCAGATTTTGAATCATGAATGGACAATCTCGGTAAATCCTGTTAACAACAACCTGATGACCTAATGGACTTGTGACCAGCACATCAAAGTCCAGTCTTACAGATTTAAAAGTATCAGGAAATGCAAGTAATGAGCAAACATAAGAGTGCGGAGATCCAGGATCAAATAATGTAACAATAGATATGCCAAATAAGTGAAATTTACCAACAACCACGTCCGGGACATCTTGGTAATTCTTCTATCTCATAGCATAAAATCGTGTAGTAGATCTCGATCCACTAGCCTGATTAGCTCCACCCGAACCCGCTGCTTGTACATTTCTAGGTCTTGCACCGCTATTAGCTTGAGAATGGGTAGTGACAGGCTTTTGAACTGAGCCCTCTGTATGTGTATAAGAAAGAGGATTAGGATTAGGAAAATCCTTCACTTTATGATCCAGACTTCCACAATTAAAACAAGCACTAGACGCTTTTCTACAGGCACCATAGTGATTCTTTCCGCATTGTGCACAAGTAGGTGTATAGGTTTTGCCTTGGACATAACTTGGAGTACTAGCAGTAGAGAAATTTGGCTTATTCTGCTTATGATATGATGACTTCTGTGCACTTTCAGTCTTGGAATAGTCAAATTTTCCCTTCTTGGATGGACCGCCATAATCTGAATTACCCTTCCTAAACCTGTTTTCTCTCCTACTAGCTTCTTCTTTGTTAATTCTTTCCCAAGTAAGAGCAGCTGGAATTAGCTTGGAAAAATCCTCAAGTTGCAAGATTGCCACAGACTTTCGAATGTAACCATTCAAACCTTCTTCAAATCTTCTGCACTTGTCTCTTTCACCATCAATAATACCTCCAGCATAGCGAGAAAGCATGAGAAATTTTTGTTGATACTCTGCAATAGACATACTTCCTTATCTTAAATTCAGAAACTTTTTTTTCTTAGCATCACAATAGACAGGGGAGACATATTTCGCACAAATATTTTTCATAAAGTCATCCCAAGTCAGCACCGGAGGTTTTGCTTTTACATTTGGCACACTTACCCACCAATTATAGGTATCTTTTTGTAAAAGAGAGATAGCATACTTAAATTTGGCAGCATTAGTACACTCTAGTTGTTCAAAGACCCTCTCCATGCGCTCGAGCCATTGTTCAGCTACCGTGGGATCAATAGTGCCTTCAAATTCAAATCCACCTATTTTCCTCATCTTCTCAAAATTCATTTCACTAGGTTCTGACATTGTCCCAGCCAAGTGACGAAAGAACTCAACCATCTGATGAAATGGAGGAGTCATAATAGGAGTACTATGACCCATTGCTCTTGGATTACTACCCACTTCATTTCACTAATACAAGGATGATTTAGGTTAGGTAAGGGCTCATTATCTCCTTCTTGGAGGTGAGGTGGAGCATTATAATGGGCTTGAATTTCATCAACGGATTCAATAGCTCTATTCGAAGAAGAGGCCATATTAAAATTTCTATAAAAGATAAGATCACATTTTATTAGGGACATGTATATGATGCATATGCACAAGGAATACATAAAATTACGTTAAACAAGTATGCTAAAATTTATAATCTCCAAGTCATTTTCAAGAAAGAAAATAACAAAAATATTAGGTACGATCACAACAAAAATCCCAGAATCACAAACCTAGGCTCTGATACCAAAACTTGTAGCAACCCCTTTGGGAGGGTGCTACTTACGAAACAAATCTAATTTACTACTTACAACATTAAGAAGATATTAATTAAAAAAAACATTCAATATAATTTAGTAGCGGAAATAGGCCCATGCGATGAGGTCCAAAGTGTAAAATTTTTATTTTTGAAAATACTCTTTATAATTATTATTTTTTTTAAAATGAAATATAATGTCAAAATATCAACATAAGGTGATATAAACCTTTTTTCTTTTGAATAATTAACATGTTAAAGCAACTTCCTAACAAAATTATACTTTCATTCAACATCACTACAAGTTTGTATTATACATAAATTTCAAACTATCGGGTATAAAAAGGAAAACTAATTTTCTCCTTTATACATATTTACAACACAAAGTGTAAATTCAGCATATTACAAGACTTAAGTTATAAACACACCCTAAAATAACAAAATAAGCTACTAAATTCAAGTTACAAGATTTTGGTCTTAAGATCCAACAAGCCTCCAAATAACATACACAAGTGTGACATATATATCATGTACATGTCCCAAAACTATACAAAACCATGGTGCATATGCAAATGTGATCTCCATAAGTGCTCCCAAAAAGACTACTTCATAAGTCCGTTTTCAAATTTTATCCCGTACATTACCTACGATAGAAAACAACTATCGCTAAGCATAAAGCTTAGTGGCGTATAAACTTTAGGCTTGGGGCCATTGACTTCTCCAATTCTCATTTTCAGTCATAGGTAGCTCAAATAAAACATAATTTAAAACAAGTGAACAAATATATCAAAAGTATTAAATATCAACCCTTGAAGTGTTTCCAAATATCAATAACAATATTCAAGATTCAAGATTCAAGAGTTGAGAAAGCATATACTCTCAATCCAAGAGAGTTTGTCAAATATCCATTTTTCGCCCCATGTGTACGTCATGCCATCACACTAAACAAAATCAGATATCAAGATGGATCGAAGCCCCAAATCAAGTAGGGTCAAAACCGAATAGTCAAGAGAATCAAGAACCATATTAAAAATGGCTTCCTAGTTCATACTTAACACACAAGTTCCATAATTTAAGATGAACTACAAATCCAAAGTCAAGATGGCAAAAGATCCAAATCAAGAGACATGCCAAGATGAGTGACAAAGTCACTGCCACAAGAAGGACAAAGTCTCAACAAGAATGCAAAATGATCAAACAATCCGTACGAGTGGGCGATTTAGTAAATATCTTGCAATACTTGATATAACACGAATACAATGCTATTAATTGAAGACATAAAATATCAGGTTATTTCAAAATAATCCAGCAAGTAAAAAGAGTACAAAGATTATATACAAACCTTGGTGTGTTACCACAAAACAGTTCAACCACAACTTGAGGATGTTCGAATCGTCTACGCCATAGACAAACCAAATCCGTCCACTTCCTCAAATACTTCCCCTTAGATTTTACAAGGGTATATATACCTTAAATATATAATCAAATATCTATATAAGTTCAGTGATTTAACATGTCAAACTAAATATGATATTGGTTAAAATTACCCAAAATGTTTGAAACAGAAATTCTGGACAGTATCACTAGCTTGTATTGTGACTCAGATTTGAAGATGAAAAAGGACAAACTAGACTGTGTGGTCTTCTTTATAGTTGTAGATATGTGTCTTAGCGTTTTATAACATCTTGAATCATCCCCATATCATTTTTTTATAAAACTCTATCCTAAAATTATTAATAGTAGTACAGGGAGGGTTTGTAAAACATAAAATTTGGGCAGCACCTGCTCTGTACTTCTTCATCACCTATTTTTGGGTAAATAAAAGACAAACCAGGTTTTATTTCCTTCATAAAAGTTATAGATTTATGAAGTAGCTTTCCAGAAAGTCTTGGATCACTTAAAACGAATCTCTATATAAAAAGATATGAAGAAAATACTAATAGTTGTCTAGTGTAAAAACAGTTTAGTAACTTACCACAAAAGAGAGGAGCAACTTGAGCTTTACCAAGAACAAATTTTGCAGGTTGGTTTAGTGTAAATTTATGATGGTTTTCATGCAATTTTTCAGGTGATAAGAAGGAGAGCGATAGATGGGGTTTTCTTTGGCATTAAGGACTGAAAATGAGATGAGGTTATGAAAAAGTATGTCACAAAAGAAATATAAAAACTTTGGATAAATATGAAAAATGTGGCTGCCCAACCTTCTAAATATCTTTAGATAAATACAAAAGGGTGGAAGCCCAAAATCTTAATTATATAATGTATAAAAATAATAATTCATCAAAATAATATTAAGTGTTACACATAGAAACACCATGGAACTTCTTTGTCAATATTAACACAACCTAAAGTAAGAAATTTTCATATATTGTAAATTTCCCGTTTAGGAAGTGCGAAGTAAAATATCTCCTCATTATAAAGATGCTCAATTGAGAATGCAAATATTAGTAAATATTTGGGGTGTTACACTCTCATCCCCTCGTGGGTACGTAGTACCAACAACTAGTAGCACATAACAATTACATCACCTAGGGGGTAATTTCCCCCTCACAAGGTTAGACAGGAAACTTACCTCGCTTCGAAATTTCATAACCGGCTCCATCGCCTCACTAGCACCTCAAACCAATGACCATCGATCCGAAACTAGTCAAACAATCATGAAAACCAATAAAAATATACTTCAACACTCATAATTAATCAATTTATAACAATTCTCAACTTCGCTCGAAAAGTCAACCATCGGGCCCACGTGCCCGAATTTCGAAAATGTTCGAAGATAAACATTACCCATAACACCACGAACTCAAATATATAATTTATTCCTAATTTCATGCCCAATTTCGTGGTCAAAATCCAAAAATACTAAATTCTAGATTTTCTTCGAAATCCCACAATTTCTACAAAATTCCATGTTTTAATCCATATATAATCCATGTATTTATCTTACAACAAGTAGTAATAACTTACCTCATGATATATAGAGAAAATGATTGTCACGACCCAAAATCCATAAAGATCGTGATAGCGCCGGGCACCACTGTCAGGCAAGCCAACAATAAATACTTAATTGGGTTCTCATTTTGTTACATTTGAAATCATATTTTCCTTTAATTTAAATAGTAAAAAATGGGGATTTACAGAGTAAATGATAATACTTTTAACAAATTCAATACAGAACAACCCATAATCATCCCAAAACCCAGTGTCATAAGTGCATGAGCATTAACTAGGAATATAAAATAAAATACAACAGCTGTCCAGAATACAAATTGGACAGGAAAAATGTAAGTACTCTAAAGGAGACTCTGCTAGCTGCGGATCGTAGTATAAAATGCAGCTCACCTAAGTTCCCGCCATAACCGCGCCTCTGCGCCTACAAGAAGTAGCGACGAGGGATCTACTTCGACACTTACTATGGGCTATAATAAAATATCAATGATATAACTAAGCATGGATTACGTAGGACGACTGTAAGCTCAATATCATGAAATAAGTGAATAATTCTTTTGTTAATAAGAAATTTCCAAATTTATTTTTCATCGTTTATCAGTTTGTATATCAGGCCAATGAAGCAATATAAATTATCACAAATTTCAAGCAACCAATTAAATCATGCGCAAATTATGCCGAGGTCGTACGGTCCGATCCTAACATAATATTGAGGCGTTCGGCCCGCTCCTCAAAAGAGAAAACACATTAAACAACCAATTCAAGATTTATTAAGAGGCAAATATTCCAGAATTTCTAATTCTCATTTAACGGTTAAGTAAATGAAGTTTAACCTTTTTACAATTCCTTTATCGAGTTTCTAAATATCTTAAACAATTAAATTAACAAGTAGGGCGCAAACATCACAAGTACAACATGATATGGGTCCTAGACTACCCAGACATAAGCATAATAGTAGCTACGCATGGACTCTCGTCACCTCGTGCGTACGTAGCCCCCCCACAAATAGAAACACATAATGATTTGATTCACCTATGGGGTTAATCCCCTCTTACAAGGTTAGAAAGAAGACTTACCTCACACCGAAACTCCACAACCGGCTCCCAAGACCTTCCAACAACTCAAGCCGATGCCCAACGCTCCCAAACTAGTCAATAAATGTGCAAACCCATAAATATATACTCTAATACTCATTATAATTTAATTTACAACAATTCTTAACGCCACTTGAAAAGTCAATAAAAATCACCCGCGGGCACGCGTGCACGAATTCCAAAAATTTTCGAAGATAAACTTTACCCATGACACCACGAACTCAAATATATAATTCATTCCAAATTTCATGTCAAATTTCGTGGTCAAAATCTAAAAATACCAAATTTTAGGTTTTCTACCAAAAATCCCACAATTTCTACTAATTTTCATGTTTAAATCATTATACAAACCATGTATTTAACCTATAATAAGTGGGAATCACTTACCTTGTGTTTCTTGATGAAAACTCCTCAAAATCGCCCAAGAACCGAGCCCCAGAAATCCCAAATGAAAATGAAGAAATGACCAAGCTCGATCCCTTATGTTCTGCCCAGTTTTCGCTTTTGTGAATTACTAGACCGCATTTGCGGTCCCGCTTCTGCGGACCTCCATCGCTTTTGCGATCCAGAGCTTCCAGCCCATTTCCGCATATGCGGTCTCCCATGCGCAGATGCGCATCCGCATCAGCGGATATGCTTCCGCACTTGTGCCCCCAGGCTCTTCTCGCAATCTCGCACCTGCGACGCACCTCCGCATCTGCGACCTCGTAGGTGCGGACAACCTTTCGCACCTGCGGTCACTGCCCAGCTTTGCCCAAACCGCACCTGCGACCATTTCCTTGCTTCTGCGATTATGCACCTGTGGTCAAACTTGCGCAGGTGCGATTACACCAGAACTGGTGCACTTCAACCATTCCTCAAGTCCAAAACTTGCTTCGTTAACCATCCGGGACCCACCCAAGACGCCCGGAACCTAAACCAAATATACCAACACGTCCCAAAACACATTAAGAACTTAGTCGAGCCTTCAAATCACATCAAAGAACGTTAAAAACATGAATCACCCTCCAATTCAAACTTAATGAACTTTGGAACTTCAAACTTCTACAATCGATGCTGAAACCTATCAAATCACGTCCGACTGACCTTAAATTTGGCACAAAAGTCACATTCGACATTACGGACCTATTCCAACTTCCGGAATCAGAATCCGACCCCGACATCAAAAAGTCCACTCCCGGTCAAACTTCTTAAAATTATCCAAATTTCCAACTTTCGCCCAAATGACCCCAAAATGACCTACGAACCTCCAAATCCACTTCCGGACGCGCTCCTAAGACCGGAATTATCATACGGAGCTATTCCCAGACTTGGAATCCTAAACGGATGTCGTTATCATTGAAATGCACTTCAACCCAAATTTATGAAATTCTTCCAAAATGCCAACTTCTACAATATGCACCGAAACGCTCCCGGGTCATCCAAAACCCAATCCGGACATACGCCCAATTCTAAAATCATCATACGAACCTGTAGGAACCTTCAAATCCCGATTTCAAGGTCGTTTACATAAAAATCAAAACTTAGTTAATTCTTCCAACTTAAAGCTTCAAAAATTAGAATTTTCTTTCCAAATCAACTCCGAACTTCCAAAAATTCAATTCCGACCATACGCACAAGTCATAATACCTGAAGTGAAGCTGCTCAGGGTCTCAAACCACTGAATGACACGCTAGAGCTCAAAACGACCGGTCGGGTCGTTACATTCTCTCCCACTTAAACATACGTTCGTCCTCAAACGTGCTAAGAATTGCTCTAGAGTTGTCCGAAATCATTGTTTAACACCTCGTGCACCTACCCGTGCTACCACAACCCAGATGAGCACATTTGCACGAGCAAACCTGAAAATCCTCCCTTTTATCTAGTCAAATAAGCCTTAGAGCCAAATTCCAACATCTGAAATTCTCTACCAGGTCTGTTTTCAACATACGAACACCGTATCCATCACTACACGATGCACCAATACATGATTGCATACCTTTACTGAATTCATACCATGCACCGTATAACCCACATGACCATAATAACATCCTCTGATAACAATAGTCAAAATCCCACGAATCTGATGCCCACATGCACCTCACAAAGCATATAAGTCCTGTTTCAACTCTCGCAATACTGCCACAACAGAAAGGATGTGTAGAAATTCATAACCAACTTCCGAGTCGATAAATCATTGAGTCCCTCCTCCTGACAAGGACCATTACCCCATTATGAACCAAATAACGATATTTACTTTTTTTTTAATATGCCTCATATAATCCGATTGCACGGATCCTGGGTCCAATAATCTCGTCTCACCCAGTATAAGTTGTTCTGGAAATAAGCCACCACAACACTACCAAAGGTCTCCTATGATGCCATCATGCGCCAACAATCCACATACTCGTATGTGATACATAAGGAAAAACGAACTCTGGAAAGAACTACTCAACCCACGTAACTAATTAAACAACCGAAAGGATGTTATGAACCTTCCTCGGGAAATGAGAAGCAAAACACGCAATAATATATATGGGGACTATACTCAATAACACACTGTTGCGGCGTGCAACCCGATCCACACATGATACCGTTGCGGCGTGCAACCTGATCCAACCATGATACCCGTGGCGACGTGCCACCCGATCCAAACAACATATCCGTGGCGGTGTGCCACCCGATCCACACATAATAATCTCAAGAAACAACACATTGAGCCATAACGCTTGTACTCATGAAATGCCCGAATATCAACCATAAGCACGGCAAGTGCATAATACAAATCCTGAGGAGACGGGTAGCGCCATACGCTACAAAACTCAAGCATGACTAAGGTGCGATATATGATCTGCATCTCGAGAGCCATCCTTCTCACATAACACCATCACTACGCGGAACCTCAATACATATGAAATTAATCAAGCCATTTTACAACCCACACAACACAATATAGTATTACATGAAATAGCCGACGATGAAATAACATCCAACATTCGAATACTCCTCCATAAGGAGCGCTATGTTGAGATGAACACATCCGGCATGAGATAGAGCCCACGTTCATATTTTAGATCCATCCACGGACCTCAAGTCGATCATGATCATAACATGCTTGGGAAAGTACCCTCTCAAGGATCCACAATGACCCTTTTCCCATGACATACAATAACAGTCGTCGAATCCGGAAAAAACTTCCAAAATTTACAACCAACTGAATAGAGCGCCTTTCAGGCCTAAACTCTCACATTAGCGATAGTACCAAATCTCCATACTTGGTTTCAATCTTTAATCAATCAAGTGACTACATGTCACACTTATACAATCTTCCCATGGGATACACTCCCATGACCTTCCGTACCAGACAACAAGTCTACACATCCATGCCACCGGCCACACAAACGCTGTAAAGAAATCAAGAATCTACAATCAGTACGCAAAACCTCCCATACAAGATACCGATCTCAGGTGATGCCAAAGACAATACCAGCTGACTCTAACCATCTGAGTCTTTTCTCGCTCATCTGAGCTTGTGATATTCCTGCCAAAACCATATGGCAACCTTGATCCTCGACTTCCAATTCCCATGCTACCTCCTGCACCTAATCATGCCAATACGCAAATGTACAAGAATTTCATCATAACTCCTGAACCACTAATAGGGTACACACTTCATCATAAAAACCTTTCACTTAACTCATTTCAGGAGAACCATAGCGACACATGAATTCCCATAACCGTAGAAAATATAAACCTCAAGTAGTGGTCTAAACCACCATAACTCTTCCGAAAATCCCTTTACACCACAAAGCCATACGAATACCTCCCAAATTAACCAAGTTGTGGTGGCGCTCAAGCCCAAGTGTACAACCACAAATCACATGTATAACTTTGCGCTGGAGAAACTGGTCACTACCATAACTGTGCTGATTCAACCATTACCAACCGAGCCACTTCTTCTACTTTACTCGTGACTTGCCCTAGAAATAATAATAGCCCCATTCAAAACATCATGAACCCAAATCCGCACTTATCTGGAGTGACCTTATTTCATGAGACCATGCTGTCTCAAAACCCACGAACCATCACATACTTTCCTTGTGCGCATATTCACATCTTCAACGGGTACACTCATTCTGATAATTTCCCTATGATTCCGAAGTTATATTCTCCCATTTTTCCACTGCTACACCGCATACCGAAGATAACGTAGAACACTCCAAGCCCCTTTTATAATCTGCTGCAACAGCTCAATACTTAACCATACTACGGACTCGAAATCCTTAGGCACCACACTTTAACTTTTGAATCCACTAGGACCGTTGTTGAGAGTCAATGTCCCGACCCAAAATTTCCCACCGACGGGACCGTGATGACGCCTAACATTTCATTTGCTAGGCAAGCCAATGTTAGAAAATCGTTAAACCAATTCCTTATTTTCATTCAGTAAATAACAATAATTAACTAAGATGAAATATAATAAGTGCGGAATATCATAAAACTATATTAATTATTACCACTCGGATCTGGAGTCACAATTCATGAGCATTCTAGAATTTACTACAAGTAATAGTCTGATAGAAATACAACTGTCTGAATGAAAGAAAACAGTAGGACATAAAAGATAGACGGGGACTTCAAGGTCTGTGAACGCCGACAGGTCTACATTGAGTCTCCAAACAGGGGACCAGTAGCAAATCTCGATCAACCTGAGCCGGTATCAAAATCTGCACAGAAAGTGGAGAGTGCAACATCAGTACAACCGACCCCATGTACAGGTAAGTGTCAAGCCTAACCTCGGCGAAGTAGTGACGAGGCTAGGACAAGACTCCCACATATAACCTGAACAGTATAATCATGCTAGTGGCAATAACAGTAAGTAAAGAAATAACGCAGAGATAATGGGAAGGGAACATACGGTGGGGGAATACAACATAAAGACTGAGAATAACGAAAAGACGGAATTACACAGAAAATTCGTAAATGAATTGAGCGTCCAAAGGTTTAAATCCGATAAGTTTGGACACTTCTCGGAAGTTGAAAGAAAGTCTGCTCGAGTTCCAAGCGACGACTTGGACGGATGTCCACAACCGATACGAGTCAAAAATAAGAATCGAAGACAATCGGGTGGGCTGTCGAAAAAATGAAAAATGATATTGACACGGATAGGCAGACTTCGAGGGGGCGGTTTTTGCCCTACGAATGGACAGAAGGCCGTGGCAGGAGCTTTCGAACAGCAGACAAGTTCACCGTTAATAGAAGGACTGATCATGGCCGGAACAACATATCGCTGTAGGATAAAGAAATTTGGGGGTCGCGAGATTCTTCTTACCCAAAGTTATCAGAGTATAACTTCAATGCCAGTGTAGTAGAGTTGGTGTTGGCCATGAGGAATATCAAAGAGGCACAATTTCCAAGACCTATGAAATCTGATCCTAGCCAGAGGGATCCCAATTTATGGTGTGAATACCATGACACTAACGGCCAGCCGACTGGGGACTGCCGACACCTCCGGGAAGAAGTGGCAACACTGTTAAAGAATGGTCACCTCAGAGAATTCTTGAGTGATCAAGCTAAAAACAACTATGGTCGGAACATGGGTGACATGGAAACCTTGAAAGCAGGAGAGGAACCTCCACGCCAAATGATCAACATGATCTTCGGAGGGAATGATATTAATGGAGTCACCTTTTCGGCAGCGAAGAAGATAAAAGTATCGATAACTCATAGTAAAAGGCTCCGGGAAGACGATATCACATTTACGGATGAAGATGCAGACGGATTACTGTTACCGCACAATGAGAGTACTAAAGAATTATCCCGGCAATGAAACTCCTCGCCAGATTCAGCCTCGCAAGCGTGACAACCCGGGGAGAAATTTTGCTGCTCACAAATGCTGAGGGAGTAATAAAGACAACTCTCTTCAAAGTGGTAGTGGAGACATGGGATATAACATCATCTTAGGAAGACCATGGTTGCACGAGATGAGAGTTGTGCCCTCAACATATCACCAATTGTTAAAATTTTCGACACCCGAGGGGATCAAACATATAAGGGGTGATCAACCGGCGGCAAGGGAGATGAATGTAATTTTGGTCTCCAGTAGCAAAGGAAAGTAACATGCGGCATAGCTATTACTGGAACCGGCACCTTCCCCCGAACTAGAGGAAGATAACTCGGGGACAGAAGAGTCGGAACAATACCAAGTACCGAGGTATTTTCAAGTACCAGAAGAGACGGTTGCGACAAAGTCCACGGCAGAAGAACTGGAGCATGTTGCGTTGTTTGAAGAATTCTTAGAAAGGAAATTCCATTTGGGAATAGGGATGCACCCTGAACATTGGTATGCTTTTATTGAATTCCTTAAAAATAACGCCGATTGTTTTGTATGGTCGCACGAGGATATAACAGGAATTCCGACGGAGATAGTCTTACACAAGATAAGCTTGGATCACAACATACCGCCGGTAAGGCACAAAAAGCGCCCTATTGCTAAAGCAAGGAATAAATTCGTCAAAGAAGAGGTAACCCGTTTACTTAAGATTGGTTCTATCCGAGAGGTAAGATATCCGGACTGGCTAGCAAATGTAGTAGTAATTTTTAAGAAAAATAATAAATTTTGCATGTGCATATATTATAAGGATATTAATAAGGCATGCCCGAAAGACTCATTCACATTGCCAAATATCGATCAAATGATTGATGCCACGGCCGGGCACGAGTTAATGAGTTTTCTCGATGCTTATTCTAGGTACACTCAAATCAAGATGAAACCAGAAGACCAGGAAAAGACTTTGTTTATAACAAACTTTTGTACATATTGTTACAACGTAATGCCCTTCGGATGAAAAAACGTTGGAGCCACTTATCAACGGCTCATGAATAAGATGTTCAAAAAACAAATAGGAAAGACTATGGAAGTACATATAGACGATATGCTCGTTAAGTCTTTGAATGTAGGTGACTACCTGAAGCATCTGCAAGAAACATTTGACATCCTGAGGGGGCATAATATAAATCTTAACCCCGAGAAGTGTGCGTTCGGGGTCAGTTCGGGTAAATTCCTAGGATTCCTAGTCTCACAAAGGGGAATTAAGGTGAATTGCGATAAAATCAAGGCCATAGAGGACATCCCGGATCAATTTTGTAATGTAAAAGAAGCCTAGAAGCTCACTGATCTCGTCCAAGCCACACCTCTATATGAGGTTGTGAAACGGTCGGAGCAATAATAGTACCCAACAAGGAGTCAGGGTCGATTTTTCACAGGGAGCTATGAATGGGACTTAGGAGTATATATTCGAGTGAATGAGCTTGAATTATCTCGGATTACACTTCCACAAAAGTTGGTTTGTTTTTAAATCTATTTTAAACTAAGAATTAAAACTAGCAACTTATTTTTGTTTGTTTTTTAAATAGTAAAAAGGCCTAGGGCTATGACCTTTACCTAGGTGTTCACTTAATGGGTTGTAAGCCTTAAAGCTTATTTTCTTGGTCGGGGTATATTATAGCTATCAACACTCAAATACCCACTCAATACCTCTCGGTCAGAGAGTGATTTTGCCCAATTTGGCTTTCTCAAGTTCAAATGGGTATTGAACAAAACAGTTGATAATAAGGTCAAGTCGGGTTTTACTATATCTAGATTCAACCCTTTAATTGGGTTTATCAATCTCTCGAGTGACCCAATTCCTTTCTAGCCAAATTTTCCTAGACTAAGCATCTCTTTCTCAAGTAGAGGCCAAGTCAATTAGGCATGAAATAATGTTTGCAACCATTAAATCTTCAATTAAAAACAAGAACATGGCTAGATAATCAACACCCAATCATAAACAAGCAATAAATCAAACACCCATTAAGTTTACACACTAGGGTTAGGTCACAACCCTAGTAAAAATCTAACTACTCATGCTTAAATTAGAAGATAAAGAAGAAAAAATGATAATTAAACCCATATTAATTATTGAAAAGATAAAACTAATATTCAAAAAGCTCAAAATGGCTAAAATAACTAAAAGAAGCAAAGTAAACGGCTGCTGATGTCAAAAGGTACAAAAGTTAACCTAAAAAGGTGAAACTATTCTATTTATACAGTGCTAGAATTTTCGGACAAAATTGCCCTTCTCGGAGGTTCTTCGGCCGTACAATTCCATGTGTGGTCCGCACTCTGCTTCAGTCTTGACAGGATTTGAATCTGCGGCCGCACAATTCTGAACCGCGGCCGCATCTCTCATATGCTGCGGTCCGCACTTTTTTGGGTGCGGCCGCACAAGGCTCTTCTGCGGACCACACATTTTTGAGTGCGACCGCGTAGCTGACTTCTACGAACGCACAATAATTGTGCGGTCCGCACTTTCTTTGAGCTTGGAATGAGAACTCTCTGAACTTCTGATCTTGCTTAGCTTCTGCGGCCGCACATTTCATGTGCGGACCGCACTTTGCACTTGGACTCTGATTAACTTTCCTTCACAATTTGCATATGCGGTTTTTGTGCCTGATTTTGTCCTTGAGTTTAGATCACTCCTTCTTGAGTTGGATTTCATCTTAGTGGCTCATTTTCCAATTACTCATGCAATTAAGCATATTTCATCAGTTTTCGGTAATATAATTCAACACTTTTGGATTAAAACAAAAGTAAAAAGGTTCTAATAAGTAGTCAAAATTCCCACTCATCAACTCCCCCAAACATAAGCTTTTGCTTGTCCTCAAGCAAATAAAGTAATTCCCACCTCCCCAAGTTAAGAGCTATTCCAGCCAATTAAAAATGCATCAATCACACCTCAATTAGGACCAATAATTACCCACACACTCATGAATTATTAACAAGGCAATGGATTGAGCTTTTAAGCATAAATAGTTCTAATGTGACACTTGAGCATCAAGAGTTGACTTAATTCATCAAGGAAGCTCGCTCTTTCATGTAGGTCATTATGGATCCCAATCTCCTCCTCTTCTACTATCCGTTTTCACCTCACTTAAGAATATAGCACTCAATTCAAAGTTTTGTGAAAGGTTCGCTCATCTCTCTCAAAAGAACGTCGCAAGTACGGCTTTAAGTACCATAGGCTTGACCCTCATGTAAATCATCACTAATATAAGCTCACTCGGCTTGAAATCTCGTAGGGCTTTTTGGGAATGTAATGAAGGCTTTTGGACTAAGGTTGGATATACTATGATAGAACGGGTTCATCTTTCTTAAGCACTCCATTTTCTCTTATCGGCTCATGCTTTGCCACTTTTTTAAGGCATTTTCTTTCCTGGGGGGGGGGGGAAATAGAGAGACTTACCATCACTCTTTCTTGGTCATGATATTCTATGTAATGAAGACTTTTGGACTAAGGTTGGATATACTATGATAGAACGGGTTCATCTTTCCTTAATCGCTTCATTTTCTCTTATCATCAGCTCATGCTTTGCCACTTTTTTGAGGCATTTTCTTTCCCATGGGGGGGGGGGGGTTATAGAGACTTAGCGTCACTCTTTCTTGGTCATGATATTCATTTCCTCCTTCTTTGTTTTCTCCATGCTTTGTATCATTACCATTCTTTGAAATCCCTTCAACTTTTCAACTTATCCACTTTCTTTTTGCATTTTTTTTTTGTTCTTCTTTCTTTTTCTTGCCTTCCCTTTTCTTCACTTCTTTTTCTCTTTTTATGCCTTGATACCTTTTTCAAACTCCTTGTCTCTCCCCCAAACCTACTTGTTTAGCCAATTATTTTACAAGAGTATTAAGGAAAGCTTGGGTGCCAAGAGAGGGTCAAGACAGAACGGGCATAGGCTTGTAACATGGTGATCAAGTGAGAAAGGTTTTAGGCTAAAATGGGTTGACAATGAATTACAACATTGGTGGGTCATGGAAAATTTTCAAGTGGGTCAAGGAGAGCCTATAATCACTTCTCAAGCCAAGCAAAACTTAAAATTTCGCCTAGAAATACATTCGGGGCAAGTTCTAGACCATTTGCACGGGTACTTGGACTTGCAACAAAATCATCTCACCTCTCACGCAGCTGGATTGTTAAAAAGGATAGAGTTGAGGGCCCACAACGACCATATTCAAGATTGAAAATCATTATGGATAGCTAAACCACTCGATGATTGCCTATGCCAACGCAAGAGTCACAAGGTCACTAACTAGAGCTACTTCTTTCCAGAAAAAACTTATTTTTAACCATAAGCATGTAATTAAGTATGTTGGTACCAAGTGAAGCATGTTTGACTCTTTTATTCATTATTATTACTATTCTTACCTAAACACCAAAAACAGACTCAATCTCTTAAAGAAGGTTGTCACGCCATCCATCGTTAGGAAGAATCACCCGGTTCACACAAAAACTACCTTTGGAAAGAATCGTGGCATTAAGAAAACCAAAGGCTTATTGACTACTAAAAACATAAAAAAGAAGCTACAAAATTAACAAGAAGCTATTAGATTAAACAAAAAGCTATTGAATTAAACATTGACTAATAAGAAAACAAAATAAAGAAGCTACAAAGCATAAATGAATATACATAATGAGAGAGGAAAAGAGAAAATATATACATCAATAGAGAGAGAGAGAGAGAGAGAGAGAGAGAGAGAGAGAGAGAGAGAGAGAGAAGAATGTATACATAATGAAAAGAAAATAAAAGAAAAGAAAATGTTATCAGTTATTACAAACCAAATGTCAAATTATCCAAATATCAAATAGACTCCACCCCCCTGAATAAAAATAAGCATTGTTCCCAATGCTTAACAAAATAAGAATAAGGAAAGGTAAGAGTAAAGAGGACTCCCTGTGTGGCCTTAGACATCTCTGTGTCCATAGCAACGTCACCATCCTCAGCCTCCTCTAACTGCATCTCATCATCCTCCGCTCTGGGAGTAGCTGGGTTTGTGAACATCTGTCGCACCGCCTCAGCAGTGTCGACAGCAAGGTCTGGCTCCTCAGACTGGCCAGCTAATGCTGATGGTGCGGCTGGTTCTACTGTTGCTGTTGGATCTGTCCCCATCAGCAAAACAAATAGAAGGTCACCAGATGCTTCTATCTTGGTCACCTCTATCATCAGTCTGTTAACTGATTTCTTGGACGCTGGGATTTTTTCATTTTCTTTACCTGCTTCCCAAGCTCCTCAATCACTCCTCCATGTGCCACCAAGGTGTCCATAATGGTCTTCCGGTTCTCCAAAATCTTCTTCAATGTGTCCCCCACTATCGGAGGAAGCTGGGGTGCCGGGGGAGCTGTCTGTGCTGCAACACCATTGGATAAGTCAGACAGCTTTGCAGTAGCTATTTGCATCTAGTTGTTGAGGCTCGCCAGAATCTGGGAGACTCGCAACACAGAGAGTGGATGAGCAGGCATAGGCACCGGCCTCAGAGTAGAAGTGGAGGGAACTGATGCTGAAGGCCCTGAAGATGGAGGTGGAGGTATGGAATATGTACTGGTGGAAAACCATACTGCATCTGCAGCTTCCACCGAAGGCTCATCAGACTGGCCCACGGTAGTAGTCAGCTGACCCTTATTCTTCGGGTTCCTCGGGTCTTTCAGAGAATACCAAGTGAAGGGCTTCTTTGCCCGAACCTTTGTGTCAAAGCTCTTTGACTCCACTCCCGCATCCGTAAGGTACTCTGTGATAGTGTTGGGATACGGGTAGGAGTTGTCACTTTGCCTTCCAACCAGAGACATGTTGGCCGACATCATGGCACCCACATTGATTGGGTACCCAGCCATGATTGAAGCAACTAGTACTGCACGTGGGATTGGGAGATTGGTTTTATTTTGGCATGGGTCTAATCTGTTGCACACAAATGTCTGCCACCCTTTAGCCTCAAAATTGAGGGTGTTCCGATGAATAGGAACCCCTGATGTGATCCATGGTGGTGGTGGTCCCGGAGCTGCTAAGATCTCAGCTTTCTATGGGCGAGCTGCATCACCCAGTGTGAACTTCTTCAGATATTGCACCAGCTCTACATCTTCAAGCCTTAGGTATGTGTGCAGGGTGCTCTGGTCAAATTTCACCTTTAAGTTTCTCACTTTCATCACCTTGGTCCCCTTCTTTATATGCGCCACATTGGCGTAAAAGTCACTTTGAGTGAACCATGTCCATCATTTCCTCTCCCAGAATTATCTTGACACTACTGGGTTGTATCTATCTAAATCTTTCAATAAAAACTAACGCTCAAGAGTGAGCTATCTCTGTGGCCACCACTCTCGGAATCTGTTAAATGTAATCAGGCTAACGAACCTATCTTCCCAAACTTCTTTCATCTTCGACCTCTCAAGGCCGGCAACTCTGGTATCACCCCCTCGGCCATCATCCGGAATATCATCTTAATCAACTATTGTAGTTGATGCATTGGGGGCATGTGTAAATGAATGCTCTGAAGCCTAACTGTTCCCTTCCGACCCCTCAGAAGTACTCTCAGAAGAGGTAGGCTCATTTCTCAATTAGTATATGTCCTGAGGCAGTTGTGGTTGTGATTGCATAATAGGTTGTCTTTACACTGAGTCGCCCTCCGATGCTTCCCTAGACGGGGCATATGAACTTGATTCGGAGGGCTCCAGCTATCTACCTCGACATGTTGTTGCCTTCAACTGATCACTTTTTGGAGGGCTAGGGGTAATGTGATTTTGCCTCTACCTCTGGAAGGTTCACCCCTCCCTTTTGATGTATCACCACGACCACATGATATAACCATATTCTGCACAAAACGGCAATAAGAGTCAGTTCTAGTTCAAGTGCAGGTAAGCAGAAAATTTGCAGAACAAAACATGTTGCAGGGTGGGGAAGTACGGACCGCACATTTTTTAGCGCGGCCGCAGATGGACTTGTGCGGACCGCACAATGCACTTGGACTCTTATAAACTTTCCTTCACAATCTCCGGCCGCAGATGGAAATCTGTGGTCCGCACTTTGAGCTTTTGTGCTTGATTTTGTCCTTGAGTTCAGATCAC
Source organism: Nicotiana tomentosiformis (assembly GCF_000390325.3). Taxonomy (NCBI): domain Eukaryota; kingdom Viridiplantae; phylum Streptophyta; class Magnoliopsida; order Solanales; family Solanaceae; genus Nicotiana; species Nicotiana tomentosiformis. The sequence goes on from NC_090813.1 coordinate 67,066,546, forward strand.
TCATTCTTAAGTTAGATTTCATCTTAGTGGCTCATTTTCCAATTACTCCTGCAATTAAGCATATTTCATCAATTTTCGGGAATATAATTAAATGCTTTTGGATTAAAACGAAAGTAAAAAGGTGCTAATAAGTACTCAAAATCCCCACTCATCACTCACAGGGAGATTAGCAGCTTTGAGAAGGTTCATTTCCCGTTCAGCAAAAAAATGTCATCGCTTATTCGCATTACTCAAAAAGAAAAACAATTTAGAGTGGACACCGGAGTGTCAGCAAGCTTTGGAGGAGTTGAAGAAATATTTGTCAAGCCATCCGTTGCTCTCAAAACTGAAAGAAGGAGAAACATTGCTAGTCTAACTCGCGGTTTCAGAAGTTGCGGTAAGTGCAGTTTTAGTCCGAGAGGACGAAGGTACGCAATCTCCCATTTATTACGTTAGCAAAATTTTAACGAGGGCAGAAACTCGCTACGCACATCTGGAAAAGTTGGCCTTAGCTCTCGTAGTTGCCGCCCGGAAGCTGAGGCCCTACTTCCAATGCCAACCGATAGCTGTGGTGACTACTTTCCCTCTGAGAAATATCCTCCATAAACCCGAGCTCTCGGGTAGATTGGCCAAATAGGTCATTGAAATCAGTGAATTCGATATAGAGTATAAACCGAGGACTGCAATTAAGTGGCAAGTCTTGGCTGACTTCGTGGCCGATTTTAGTCCGGGACTATTGCCTCTGGCAGACAAGGAGGCAATAATGGTGTCAGAATCGACATCGGGAGTTTGGACCTTATTTACGGATGGAGCTTTAAATGTAAGAGGGTCCGGGCTCAGAATAGTCTTGATCACACCTTCGGGGGAAACCTTAAGGGTAGCCATAAGAACTATTCCTTTAACTAACAATGAAGTAGAGTACGAAGCTTTGATTGCAGGGCTCGAATTGGCCCAGAGACTTGACTCTGAAGTCATCGAAATCAATTGTGATTTGCAATTGGTAGTGAATCAAGTCTACGGAATTTCTGACACCAAAGAAGAACATATGCAGCAATACGTGGTAAAAGTTCAGGCTTTATTGGCACGATTCCGAGAATGGTCAATTACTCATATCCCGAAGGAAGATAATGCGGAAGCAGATGCATTGGCAAATTTGGGCTCGTCGACAGAAGTCTAAGGATCAAAATCAGGAACGGTAGCACAACTGATGAACTCAATCTTGGACACAGATGGTTACTATGAGGTGAATTCGACTAGTTTGGTCTGGAACTGGAGAAACAAAATAATCGATTATCTCAAGCATGGCAAGTTTACCGAAGACCCCAAAGCGTCAAGAGTGTTACGCACCAAAGATGCACGTTATAGCTTCAAAAAAGGCCAATTACACAGAAAATCCTTTCAAGGACCGTTAGCCCGGTGCTTAGGAGCGTCAGAAGCTAACTATGTCATGAGAGAAGTCCACGAAGGGATATGTGGCAACCACTCAGGTGAAGATTCTTTGGTGCTAAAATTAGTTCGGGCAGGATATTACTCGCCCCGTATGGAATGAGATGCCAAAGACTTCGTACGAAAATGTGATAAGTGCCAAGGCTACGCACCACTAGTACATCAACCGACAGAACCCCTATATTCGGTTTTGTCCCTGTGGCTGTTCATGAAGTGGGGAATGGACATCGTCGGACCGTTACCACCGGCCCCTAGAAAGGTAAGGTTTCTTTTAATTTTGACTGACTATTTTTCTAAATGGGTGGAAGCAGGTCCTTATCAGAAGATCGAAGAACGCGAAGTGGTCGACTTCCTGTGGAAAAACATAATTTGCAGGTTTGGAATACCAAAAGAGGTTGCATGCAACAATGGGCTGCAGTTCATCGGCGCAAAAGTTACAAAGTTCCTTGATGATTTGAAGATAAAGAGGATTACCTCTTCACCCTATCATCCGAGCGCAAATGGTCAAGCAGAGTCAACAAACAAAGTGATTATACAAAATCTAAAGAAAAGGTTGGAAGTCACAAAAGGCAACTGGCCTGAAGAATTACCTGGGGTTCTTTGGGCCTACCGAACAACGGCCAAGTCAAGCATGGGAGAAACCCTTTTTTCCCCTTGTGTACGGCGCAGAAGCTTTGATACCGGTGGAAGTAGGGGAACCAACCTTAAGGTATTTCCAGGCGAACGAAGAATCGAACAACGAGGCAATGCTAATCAGCTTGGATCTGCTCGAGAAATGCAGTGACTTGGCGTATGTCAGAATGGCGGCTCAAAAGCAGAGAATGGAGCGATATTATAATCAAAGAGATAACCTCCATTATTTAAAATTAAGAGACTTGGTCTTGAGGAAGGTAACTCAAAACACCCGGGAACTCAACGCGGGCAAGTTAGGCCTAACATGGGAAGGCCCTTACTGGGTTTCAGCTATCACTGGGAAAGGATCATACAAGTTGGAGAACCAGAACGAAGACAAGTTACCCAACAACTGGAACATGGCTCACCTAAAAAGATATTACTGCTGACGAACAACAATCAACCGGAAAGTATGTGCTGCACTCTTTTTCTCTTCGTTCAGTTTTTGTCCCAATTGGGTTTTTCTGGCAAGGTTTTTAATGAGGCAGGGACGGAAAGCATACTAAGAAGACAACAGTGATAAGACCTTTCATAAAAAGGAAAACAAACAAGTTTCCACTCGGGGACGATTAGATAATCTTTGCTTCGATAGCAAATTCCCACCAAGAAGTTAAGTTTGCTACCGAACGGAGGTTACCCGACCGTTCACGAGCAAAAATCTCTAGAGGATTGTAAGGTATTATTTCGCTCGATAGCATAGGTTCCTAAGGGGAAAGTCGATATGTTGTCGAGTAAAGGATTACCTAGTAATTCATTGATGGGATCTTCGAGGATACAAGACTTCCAGTGTTCCAATTCGCATTCGAACACTGGGGGGGATGGTATGAGAATACGGAAACACCGAATGCCACGTCAATCGGGGAACAAAAATTCGGGAACAAAATATATCATCGGGACAGGGGACTGCGCAGCCAACCCTGTAGAAACAAGTTGTACAAGATAGCCACAAGTCATGGCAATTTGTTTTCTGCATAGCAAAATGCTTATGTACTTTTGAAAATAGAAGCAATTAAATGAAATGAAATCTTTTTATCTTGTTTCTTGTCTGAACGATGAGTTAATTTTGCCATTTGAAAGTTAAACAAGTACTTCAAATGTTAGTGCCGTAATGAATAGGAGACGTCCGTTTTCAAGAGCACCGTAAATATAAGAGGGCCCTCTCTTATAAAAACCCTCATGTTAAAGGGCTGGTTCCGGAAGAATCAAGCCATCGGGGAAAAATACACCCGAAGCCACATACGAAAAAGACACAAAAATAAAACTTGCGCAAATACTCATGAAAACCCTCACGAAAAAGGGATAATACTCGGAATCAAAATGCTTCGAAGAAAAAGCATCCGAGATTACACATAATAAAGCGCGAATAAAACAACATGCGCATAATACTTGAGCAAGTACGAAAGTTAAAGACTTGCATGAATATTCAAACGAAAGTAAGACTCAAACGATACTTGAGCAGAAAAAAATACTTTTACTTACAAGGATGCGTCAAAATGATAAAGGTAAAAAATAGAAAAAGAAAGAAAAATCTAAACTGCAGCGTCTCCGAAATCAGGAGGAAGAGAAGTATCCGCATCCCGGGGAGTAGTAGATGATTCCACTGATGGCTCAGTGTTTTCCCAGTTTAGTCTTCGGCATCATCGCCTTCCGATCCCTCTTCAATTTCCGAAAACTTGAAACCGGAATCAGAAGAACCTGGAGCATCAAACTGCGCCGGGAGTCCATTTTTTACAGCCAACTCAAGCTCTCGATCCTTAGTAATTTCGGCATCAATATCAATAATACCAGTCTTGGCCTCTTCCAAGGTTTTTATCCTCATGCTATACATGAAATAAGTTTTTTCAACAATGAGGGAAGCCACTCGGCGCTTGAGTTCTTCTTTGAGTTGAGTAACTTCGGCGAAAACATTTTCCCGGCGACCTAGCAGATTTGAAACTGACGTCGAGCTCACGGACAGTTGAACTAAAGAGCCTATTATGCTTTATAATTTTCCTATATTTCTCTTCTAGCTGGGCATGTTTCGCCACCACAGCATCAAGCTCTTCACTTTTGGAGTTTAAGGCTGCCTCCAAGTTAATCACCCTTTCAGTGGAGGCAGCCTGACGATTATTTGCAGCAATAACGACATTCTAGACTTCTGCCCATTTAGCCTTGGCTTCATCAAATCTAACCCTTAGTGGCCCAATTTCTTAGCTAATAGTTATCACTTCTTGCTCGCTTTGCTGCAAACATGCCTCCAAAAAAGGGCCTCGGTAGCCTTGGTTTCCAGTTCCGAGAGGCAAAGAACAGTCTGGTCCCGTTCTGCCAAAAGCTGATTCCGTTCAGAAGTAAGTTCTTCCTTCTCACGAATCAGCCTTTGAAGGTCCTCAGAAGTAAGAAAATTGGCCTACAAAACAAGAAGAGGTAAAACTTAGAGTATATTTGTTCAAAAGTAGAAGAAATAACAGAAGAAGAAAGGAACGTACCGCTGCGGCGTTATGCATAGCATTGTTCAACAAACACTCTCTCGAGAGTGTATGAATCTTCTCCCAGTATTTTTCTGAAGATAAAGGCTTCAGATAGTTAGCAAGCTCCACCGGCCTCGAAAGCAAGTTGCACCCGGTGGAGATCGAAATGGTAATACTCCTCCTCCTTTGTGAATCTTCAGAAGGGGCAACATAATTTTGCCCCAAATTCCCATGAACTGGGGACTACCTTCTTTATGGTCAGGTGCGGCCGATGGAGATGATACTGCTGGTGGAAGAGTGGATGAAGATGGAAGTGATGTAGCAGTTGTTGGTATTGGAGAAGGTGGTGATGAAGCTGATGGGGTAGAAGAATGAGAAACAGTTGCGTCAAAAACAATACTGGATGTTGGGTGCTCGGCAACCGAAGACGGCAAGGACCCGGTACTCTACCTCGCAGTACCGGGCACAAAATTGGGGCCCGAGAATGAGAGTTGGCATTATCTACCAAATCAAATTCTCCCCAAAGTGCCGAGACATCATCCTCGGTTGGTATGACTATCTCTACAGGTTGAGCATCCTGTTGAGATGATAAGGATCGTTGCCTCCTATGAAGAGAAGCTCCATCATCACTAGCTTATTCATCATCATCAATCATCACAGTTTCTATGACCGGCCCGAAAAAATGACCAGTCACCATCGCCACCAGAGATGACTCGGGGGCATCAACATTTGCCCTCTTATTCTTTTCCTCGGCCGCAGAGGAACGTCTTCTACTTGGTTGCTTGTTCTCTAGCCGGGGACTCCGTGAAGAAATGTTTGCGCCCGAAGCAGGCCCGGAGATACCTGTTCGAGTAAGTGCCTCATAAAATAGCCTCGCTGCATCAGCAGGGTCAGCCAAAATATCCTCCTCGGAGAGATCAACTGAGCCCGCAGGTAGACCTAATTTCATGAACAAGTCAGAAGCGTTCAACCGAGTTCTTCGTATACAAAAATAGAAACAAGGTAAATTAAAGTTACCATGATTTTTGGCCTTCCACCCATATTTAAGGGAGAACTCTTTCCACAAACGGGTTTTGGGCATTATGATGTCCAAGATCTTATGAACCCACTGGTCCAAGCCTTCTATCATCGGTGGGATCCATCGAGTCGCTATAACAAATGAAGGTTGAAGGATCAATACGAGCATGAAAGAATATTTAGTAGGAAAATGTTTATTAAAGGGAACTTACGAGAGCGGTTCCAAGCAACCGGAAAGGATGAATCCGTAGTTAGAATAATGTCATTGGTGGCAACTGCAACGAACCGTTCTATCCACCCACGGTCGTTGTCGTCATCCATGCTAGACAGTAAAGCATTGTGGCCACACTTGCAAAGGTTTATCATTCCCCCGCGGAAGATTTTGGGGGAACAAAGATTCATCATATGAGCTAGGGTTAGCTCTTCTTCAGTTTCTTGGCACAAACGCCGAAGGCAGGTGATCGTCCTCCACACTGAAGGAATTACCTATGCCAAGCACACCTTGTAACGGAGGCAAAACTTTACAATTACGGAATCAAGCTCTCCGCTCAAAGAAAACATACCCAAAGTAAAGGGATACATGAAGAACTATGTAAAACCTTCCTTGGAAAGGGTCACTCTCTCCGATAAATCAGGAGCAATAATATCTAACTCAGGGCAGCGGCAGTCCTCCTTCACAGAAGAAATACTGGAAGGGCGAACGGAAGAAGGGTATCTACTAACAACCCATGTACAAGGGTTAGCAGTACGAAATTTCTCTTCAAAATCCTTCAAAGTACTAAGCTTTCTTGGGATGATTGAATCCTCTGTTGGAAGAGCGGAATCCCCGATTTTGTTCTTGCCCTTTGGAAAACTAGCACGTTTTGAAGAAGAAGCCATTGGAATAGAAGGAAGGAAAATTTCTAGTTCGAAGAAGATCAGAGAAAAGTTGGGAAATAAAGATGCAAGTTAGAAGTTTCAGAAATTATGAAGTACATAAGAGGAGGATGATGCATATAACTAAAATTTTGGTGGCTAAATTCATGACCATGATTATCTCGATAATCGGCAAAAGGCGTGCTAAATCATGGGAAGACACGTGTTTGGGGCATTAAATACGGAGAGACAGACGTCTAATCAACCGTCAGTGGCCTTCAAAAGGAATTATAGTAATTTCTGCCAAAAGAGTATTTCTACCAACTTTCCGGTAACACAAAATTATGTCATCGGAAAGCAGGGAGACTATCTGTATAGGAAAAAATACGACATGACACGTGGCCGCTTAAAGGAAGGACACGTGGAACACAAGATGGAGATGGCCACCGAACATAGCTACTCCTCTTGTCACCGGAAGAAATAACAATCATAAAAGGAGTATTAAATGCTTTGGTCCGGTAATATTTAATACGGAATATTTTACAGCATTAAGGATGATGGCCCGTTACAAGGAATTTTGTATTTATGTCTAACGTTACATCTTCATCAATGGCCCTCATAATTGACATTAAAGAAGGGCATGATACTAGGACTTCCTTCCCTAGAGAGCTCAGTTATCATTGTAAGGGACATAAATTTTCTGGCTAACTTGCACTACATTTTATGCAACATTGTAGTACAATTTTACTTTCTCGCCTTTGATATTATCATTGTTGCGCCCAAAAACCCTGTTTCCGGACTCATTAGCTCCGTCGTTCTATCTACATTCTAAGGCTAAGTATTTTATATCTCATAAGTTATTTCATTACTTTTTGGATTAAATTATTTCACTTGTCTAGAAACCACGAACAAATTAAACTGTACCGTTTTTCGGGTAAACACAAGCTGATTGAAAAGTACAATAGATAGTATTGCTACTTTGATCTATTTAATCAATATAAATTCCTAAAGTTGTAGAGTTTTTTTGATTTTGAACTATATCTACCTGAACTATTGTTCTAGAATATTAACTCAATAATATTCATTTTAGAGACTTTGTATTCATCATTTTCATGAGCTCATTTTAATTTTATTTATATCTCAAACATATTAAATAAAAATTTTTATCTAATTTTCATAATCTTATACTTATTATCATAGGTTCACGCGCAACGCGCGTACTCTAATGTTGGTACTATATTAAAAGCACGAAAGCCTTTAGCAAAATGTCGTTCGTCTTTCTTACCCTTTAAAAATAAATTTTAAATTACACAAAATTATCATTTAATTATTCACTTAATATTTAGGATTTTGAAATAAATTAAAATTTTAGTTATTAAACTTTTTCTTATTTGAATTAGGTTAAAATCCTAATATTTAAGACTTAAAACTCATTTAGATGTTACGTTTGATAAAGTATCCTTACCATCTTCAGGTTACTTCTACTAAAATATAGGATGACCCAAACGATTCCATAAATAAGAAATAGGAGAAATAATTATATTAATCAAACAATAACAATGTAATGAAACTGAGTCATCATTAATCATTATTTTTTAATTTTAGTAACTAAATCCTCACTACAAGGTAACATTGTACCCTTTGAGGAAAAATAAATTGAGAAGACATAAGATTCAATTCTTCAATTTATGTTATTTTACAAATTTTTGAGAATCATAATAAAAGTATAGCTAATTCTATTTGTCTTCTCGAAAAAATTTGATAAAAATATTTCCAGAAAAGCTCATACAACTTCAAGAGTGATGTGTTCTTCCTGAAACTAAAAAAGAAGTATAATAACTTCTTAAATTGAGCTGATAAAATTATAAAACTGGAACAAAATTTAAGGTGAATATATTTGAATGATGATTGGGGACTCTATGAGACATAGTTTCCTTATTTTGGGAAAGCTAGTGGCCGCGTGTGAATTCTTTCAAAGCAAAGGGCGGCCTGATTCGACATTCTTGTTTACTCTGATCCGGTCGAGGTGGTTTTCGTTTACCAGCACGTAGGTTTTTTATTGAGTTCGTAATATAAGTAGAATATTTTTCAATTTCGAGAGCTTAACCTTTATTTTATAACTGAAATATATTTTTTACATAATATTTTTGTAATTCTTTTTAAAACATTATTCATTGAGTTGGAGTACACGCGCAAAGCGTGTACCCTAAACTATATATATATATATATATATATATATATATATATATATATATATATATATATATATATATATATATATATATAATATGTTTACAATCAATGTATAATATATCTATACCGAAAAAGAAAACATCAAATCCTCTCGGCTATTTGTGTAAAGATTCCATATTTATATCTTTGATGGAAAACTGCTAAAAAAACGAATTACATGCCTGACTGAAATTTATTTATTTTATTTTATTTGTTTTCATTCGTTGATACTATTATCTGTTAAATTGTGAAATTCTTTGGATCAAAAGTTTTTCTATTCCTCTGACATTTGATTCATTGAACACAACTAATAAAGAACAACCTTTTTTTTTTTTTGATGTAAATTTGTAACTGGAAGAATAAGTCTAAACCTTTGGAAACGTAAGTTTTCATTTCGAAACAGAGAATACGGGATTAATCTTTCTTTCCTTTCAACAATACTCGAGTAATCTATTAACTTAAACTTGACCGTGGACGTGTAGAAAATTCTGAAATGGAAACGGCAAACTTTTTATTTTTTGAACTATTCTATATCTGAAGTCCACTTACTCCGCTAATCTAAGATGACCATTATTAAGGAGAGATAACTTGCTTGCTCCAAAAAGTTTCTCGGGCCTATTGGTGAGTGACAAAAACGATTGAAGAATTAATTCAAAAGCCGTCCACCTGATCTCTTAAACTAAAAATAACCGATAAATATATTATATATATGTATAATTCATATATAATATATAAATAACAGTGTATAATTAATATACAATCTATATATACCGACTAAAAAAATTAAACATTCAATCTGGGCCAGCTATTTATATGAGCCAAAAAAGTGGGCCTTTCATACCGAATCAACTATAAACATTCAGACTTACCTAAGTTTTTGTGATCTTCTTCGCCAAGCTTTACCAGGGATAAAATTTACAAAATAGCTGCTTTTTAGCTTTGTAATAGAAAAATAACCACTGTCATGGAGTTTAAAATTCCACGCGAAACTCCAGGACATGGTAAAGAATTTACCTTAGCCCTTTTTCTTTTCTTTTGTCAAAATACTTTTTTCTACCTTTGTCGCAAAAGTTCTTAAAAGAATTTTTCACTTAGAATTTACAAAATATAAATTCAAATTATAATCCATATATCTGAAAATAGTACTCCTATTTCAAAATTACGCGTGCGTACAATAATCGTGTCATGACCCAAAACCCGCTATAGATCGTGATGACGCCCAACGTCGTCGTGAGGTAAGCCAACGGTGAACTATCGCATTAGTTGTTCATTCTATTACTTTTGAAATCATAAATTTTAATAAGGAAGGAATTTTACATTTTTAAATCTACGAGAACGTACAAAATTAGTAGTTTATAAAAGAAATGAAAGGCGATGATAATATACAGAACCGTAAGCATTAACTAGTATATCCCAAAATCCGGTGTCACAAGTGTATCAGCATTTACTAAGGAGTACAATAATATAAAACATCTGTCTAAAATGTAAATAAGATAGGAAAAGGTGAATAGTACAATGGGGACTCTGTGGACTGCGATGCGTAGCCTGGAATGCAGCTCACATAAAGTCTCCTCAACAGTTGCGCCTACGCGCCAGGATGATCACCAAATGAACCTGTTAGATCCTGCACATTTAGTGCAGAAGTGCAGCATGAGTACGTAAATCAACGCGTACCCAGTAAGTATCTTGTCATGACCCAAAATCCTAACATGTCGTGATGGCGCCTATCTCGATACTAGGCAAGCTGACAACCTCAATAAACCACAATTTTTTTTAAGTTTGAAAATATAATATTTAAACACAATCCATAAATCTCGCAAATACCGATACAAACACTTTCAAAACCTGATGTCACTGAGTACATGAGCATCTATACATTACAAGTTAGGAAAATACGGTCTATAATAATCTGAGACCAAATACAATAAACAAAAGGATAGGGAAGGAGAGACAAGGTCTGCAAAACATGGCAGCTACCTCTGAATCTCCGAAAAATCGGCTGCGTGAAAGAATCAACACCCTCTGTGTCCGGGATCACCTGGATCTGCACATGAAGTGCAGGGTATAGTATGAGTATAACTAACTCAGTAAGTGATAATAATAAATAAGGAACTGAAAGTAGTGACGAGCTTCTCGGCTAAGTCCAAATACAGTACTTTCCAACATAAAAAAGTAGGTATGCTTTCAAGTTCAACATTTAAAACTCCACAGTAATTTTATAACAACTTCGAATGAAATAGAAGAGGATGTCTTTTAGAAATTTTCCAAAACAATGATATATGACGGCTGAAATGCAGCAGTAATGAAATCAGTGCATCCTCTCAAAGTAACAGTCACTCAGTCCTCCTATTCACTCCAGCCTTACAGTCACTCTTTCCTCATAGTTACTCATTCCTCCCAATCACTCAACACTCGGCACTCGGCACTCGACACTCGCACTCGCACTCAGTAGGTACCAGCGCTCACTGGGGGTGTGTACAGATTCCGGAGAGGCTCCTTCAGCCCAAGCTCTAAATCAAACCAATTATGGCATAAATCAATAAAATATGCTGCGACGTGCAACCCGATCCCGTAATATCCTCACAATTAGGTCCTCGGCCTCACTCAGTCATCAAACTTCTCCAGTCTCTCGGGCTCTCAGAAATCATGATAATCAGCCCAAAATGATAATATGATGTATTAATAAATAGCAACAGAGACTGAGATATGATATGAAATGAATAAACATGATTGAGTGTGAAATTACAATTTGAACATATTATTCAACCACATAAATGACCTCAGTGGGTACCAGTAATAACAGCATATGTCTAAGCATGATTTATAATACGAGTCTCAACTCAATCTTTCTCTAACACATAGAGAATGTACTGGTATCAACATGTTATACAACTATACAGTTCCATAGAATTTGACCAAGTCATAATTCCTACGGTGCATGCCCACACGCCCGTCACCTAGCATGCACGTCACCTCAAAACCAATCACATAACACATAATCCGGGGTTTTATACCCTTAGGACCAAATTTAGAACTGTTACTTACCTCAAACCGTGTAATTCTTTATTCTGCAATGTCTTTGCCTCGTGAATTGACCTCCATACGCCTCGAATCTAGCCACAAATAATTCGATTCAGTCAATAAAATTTATTGGAATTAATTCCATAAGAAAATATTAATTTTCCATCAAAATCCAAAATTTAGCTCAAAAATCGCCCGTGGGGCCCACGTCTCGGAACCAGAAAAAAGTTATAAAATCCGAAAGCCCATTCAATCACGAGTCTAACCATACCAATTTTACCAAAATCTGACCTCAACTCGACCTCCAAATCTTCAAATCTTATTTTCAAATCTTTAAGTTCAAATCCACGATTTACACCTCAAAAACATGTAATCTAGTCGGATTATTCGATGATAATTCAATATTATGGAGTAGAAATTATCACAAGTGATTTACCTCACGATTTTCCGTGAAAACCTCGCTCAAAATCGCCCAGCCCGAGCTTGAAATGCCCAAAAATGGCAAAAACTCGGAACCCTCTGTTTTTGTAATGTCCAGGGGTTTCCGCTTCTGCAGGATTTTTATCTGCTTTTGCACAACCGCTTCAGCGGATTTTCTCCCGTTTCTGCACCAACTCTCTCTTCTGCGATCCCCCACGCGCAGTGCGAGTCTGCACCTGCGAAATGCGTTCCGCATATGCGCTCCACAGTCTACCAGCCCAGCCTCCGCTTCTGCGCATCCCAGCTCGCACCTCCGAGCTCGCTTTTGCGAGTTTTCTGTATGCTTCTGCGGACCTTACGCACCTGCTATGCCCATTGCGCTTCTGCGTGCTCTCACTTGCGAGCCAAATTCCGCAGGTGCGATTGCACCAGAAGGCAGAAACTTCAGCTTTTCTTCTAAGTTCGAATTTGATCCGTTAACCACCCGAAACTCACCCGAGGCCCTCGGAACCTCAACCAAATATACTAACAAGTCCTAAAATACCATACGAACTTAGTCGAACCCTCAAATCACCTCAAATAATGCTAAAATCATGAATCATACCCCAATTCAAGACTAATGAACTTTGAAATTTCAAGTTTCCACAAACAACGCCAGAACCTCCTCAAACTTTGCACATAAGTCATACATGACATAACTAACCTATTAAATTTTTCAGAATTGAATTTCGACCCTAATATCAAAAAGTCAACCCCCGGTCAAACTTTTTAAAAATTCGACTTTCACCATTTCAAGCCTAATTCTACTACGGACCTCCAGATAATTTTTCGGACACGCTCCTATGTCCAAAATCACCATACGGAGATATTGAAATCATCAGAATTCGAACCCGAGGTCGTTTACACATAAATCAATATCTGGTCAACTTTTCCAACTTAAGTTTTTAATTATGAGACTAAGTGTCTCATTTCACTCCGAAATCCTTCCGGACCCGAACCAACTAACTCGGTATATCATAAAATAACTGTAAAGCATAACTTGAGCAGTAAATGAGAAACGGGATTATAATACTCAAAATGACCGGCCGGGTCGTTACATATCTAACTTAACCCCGGAGAAGTACTGACGAGGGGTCGACATCAACACTTACTAATGGTCTAATAAATCAATATGGTAAATCATAAACAGATAATAAGCACAACAATAGTAGTGAGGTAAATCTGTAACTAACATAATCTTCCAAAAATTCTTTTAACGATATCAATTTCTCAATCTCGTATTCTATCTCAACAACTCAGAAATATCAAGTGCCAATATCAAGCGGATAAAGAAATATCATATAATGTGCCGGGCATCAGTGGAAGGATAATCTCATAAATATTCTGACTGCTAGCGATATAATGCACGATTATACTGAGGTCGTACGGCCCGATCCAGAATAATGTGTACACTGTCGAGGGTCGAGCAGCACGAATCATAGATGCATCTATTATACTGTCGAGGCGTTCGGCCCGCTCCACAAGAAAGGAAGAAACTTATCGCATTATGAGACACGTGACTATAATACAGTGCATGAGTATAAAGTGAATGCAACCTTTATCGTTTCTCAAATAACTTCCAATAACTCAAGGTGATAAGGCTCGGCCTAACATATATACATGTGTTTCTAAATCAATTTCAATTTACAAATTCGATTGATTAAGCCAACAGAATAAGTTCATATAATTCAAATACTATATGACAAAATCCTAAGTCTACCCGGACATAAATATACTTTAACTACATACAGACTCTCGTCACCTCGTGCGTATGTAGCACTCACAACTAATAGCACATAACAATCACGTCACCTAGGGGTAGTTTTCCCCCTCACAAGGTAAGACGTGAGACTTACCTAAACGAAGCCGATATTCTAAAATAGCCTTCTCGCGTGAAATGACCTCCGGACGGCTCAAATCTAGCCAAATTAATTACATAACATCATTAAAATTTATCGAAAATAATTCCGGATAATAAAACGTTTCTCAAGGTGATAAGGCTCGGCCTAACATATATACATGTGTCTCTAAATCAATTTCAATTTATAAATTTGATTAATTAAGCCAGCGGAATAAGTTCAAATAATTTAAATATTGCATGATAAAGTCCTTAGTCTACCAGGACATAAACATGCTTTAACTACGTACGGACTCTCGTCACATCGTGCGTACGTAGCACCCACAACTAGTAGCACATAACACTCACGTCACCTAGGGGTAGTTTTGCACCTCACAAGGTTAGACATGAGACTTACCTAAACGAAGATGGTAATCCAAAATAGCCTTCTCACGTGAAATGACCTCCAAACGGCTCAAATCTAGCCAAATTAATTACATAACATCATTAAAATTTATCGAAAATAATTTCGGATAATAAAATGTCGACTTTGAATTTTACTTTAAAAGCTCAACACGAAAGTTAACCCAGGGCCCGCATCTCAGAACCCGATGAAAATTCATAAAATTCGAATACTCATTCCGATACGAGTTCAACCATACCAATTTTATCAAATTCTGATAACGAATCGACCTCCAAATCTTCATTTTTCATTTTTGAAAGATTTTGCCAAAAATCTCATTTTCTTCCGATTGATTCACTAATAATTGATGAATATAACCATGGAATCATGAAATATAATCACTTTCGGATATAGAACACTTACCCAAGTCAAAGTCGTGAAGAATTCAAAATCGCCCAAAAACCGAGCTCCAAAATCCAAAACGAAAATGAAAAAATGACCAAGTTCGATCCTTAAGTCTTCTGCCCAGGTTCGCATTCGCGGACAAAAATTTTGCATTTACGAATGAACATTAAACTCCAAAATAATTGTTCGCAATTGCGAATGAACAATGTTTGCAAATTGCGAATGAACAGTGTTCGCAATTGCGAATAAACAGTGCCTCACCAGAAACGAGAAAACCCAAACTTCTCCGAAATGATCCGAAACCACCCCGAAAATCATTCGGAACCTCCCGGACACAAACTATATATGAATTTCAATCATAAAACACGCTACGGACTTGCTCGCATACTCAAAACACTAAAAAGAGGTCGTCTTGATGTGATATTGACCATGGTCAAATTCTAAATTTTTTAACTTTACTACTCTCTCAACCAATGATCCAAAAAATACCCAAACCCCTCGGGACCCTGTCAAATCATACCAAAATATTTCAAAATATGATACAAACTTAGTCGAGGCCTCAAATCACATCAAACAACACTGAAACTACGAATCGCGCCTCGAATCCAATTATGAGTTATGAAAATTCCAAATTCTATAATTTGCGCCAAAGCGTATCAAATCAATCCGGAATGACTTCAAGTTTTGCACACAAGTCATAAATAATATAATGGACACGTTCCAATTTTCGTAATCAAAATCCGAGCTCGATATCAATCAAGTCAACTTCCGGTCAAATTTATGAATATTTCAAAACTTCAACTTTCCAACTTTTCGCCAATTTGCGCCGAATTGTCCTACGAACATCCAAATCCAAATTCGGACATACGCCTAAGTCCGAAATCGCCATACAAAGCTATTGAAATCATAAAAATTCCATTCCGGAGTCGTTTGCTCAAAAGTCAAATCTTGGTCAACTCTCCCAACGTAAAGCTTTCGAATTTATTTCCTTCCGAAACAACTCCGTAACTTTCCGAAATTCAATTTCGACCACACGTACAAGTCATAAAGCATGAAGTGAAGCTACTTGAGGCCTCAAACTGCCGAACGACGCGCTAGAGCTCAAAATGACCGTCCGGATCGTTACAGTATTTTCGAATATCAAGAGACTATAATATAAGGATTACAAGGGAATTTAATAAATGGAGGATCTACAGTTCTTTTCCTTTTTTTTTTCTATGGGATACTGGTCGAATTTATTGTAGATAAATACAATAAACAAAATATTTGGTAAATAACGTCACCTCATTACTAAAATATAAAGATAGTTGTCTATCATCTATTATACGCTTTTACTTTTAAGTTTTGTTTGAACATGTCTTTCTCAAAATCAAAACGTTAGTTCGACAAAAACTATGCGTTTTTTAATTTAATGTTTCCACATTATTCATTATGATGACCCTGCGATTCCAAATTCCACAAAATGAAGAAAATTTTGGAATTGATCGAAATAAAAGAAAAGGTAGAGTACTTGCACAAATATGCTTCTCATAATTTTATTTAGACCAAAAAAAACATCGTCTCAGGAATATAAATAGCTATATGAATAACATTTCTTCACGCATTTACACAATCACTTTAATTTGAATGACTTAAAAAGCATACCAACTTTTGTACGTTATTACCAACTTAAAACTCCACCAACTTATACCCGAAACTTTCTAGCAAGAAGCAAGCAGCTTTTAAATTTACATGACTAGATTGTAAGCATTTTTTTACATTATCAATTGATGAATCTGAAATCCCAGTTGTAAAAAAAAAATTGCATTATTTATGTATGACTACATCTTTTTTTATGATGTGTGAGATTGTATACGTGAAGCAAAAATCGTAGTTTGACATAAGTGAAAATTAATCTTCTGACAACCGTGAGTCGTGACCATGTAGAACAGTAGAAGAGTAGGATATATAACGAAACATGCTAGCTGGTGATGGCAGATAATATGCAGTTTATCTGGAAGAGATCTGTCGGCTTTTATCAAGCTTCATATTCTTCAAAATTGAGTAAATTTCGTCCAACTTCTCGCCTTCTTCTTTGAGTGCAACAAGTATTTGTTTCCGATCTCTGCATGTTTGTATTAAGCCATGAACCGAAAAGAACTTGAGGGTGGAGTTTTCAAGATCCGCCAATTTCCTAGAATAGTACCACCTTTTACACAGATTGTAACGTTTGATTTTCGAGCATTTACGAACAAGCTTCTCCCCTTCCTCCAATCGCTTCTTGAATATCTCAATCTCTGATTCTCTGCCTTCCAAGGCTTTGTTCAGTCTCTCTATATCCTCAAGCACAGGCTTAACTGACAGTAGGATCGAATTTAGTCGTCTAAAATTGGAATCGAAACAGACGGAAGTTTGGCCAGCTTGTGAGATTGATTCGGATAACATTCTGAATGCTTGTCCTAAAGCTGCACCTCCGATGAGATTCCCGGCCATTTATATATACTCTGAAAATTATGGCCAGTTGAAGACGTTAATTTTCTTTGTCAAGAGTCAGGTATAAACGTGTAGTCGTCGAAGTGATGATGTTCAAATGCTGAAGATGTTTCTCGGGCTGTTCTACGAGTTGATAAATTCTTGGGTTTCTATGAAGCTGCAGGGAGAAGAGAGAAGGGAAATAAGTTGGAAAGTTCTTGCTTGTTGGGTAGTTGACTTTCCTTAATTTGTATACGTGTTTTTCATTCTTTACCATATTCCTTAATGCTTCGTTGTTGTGTCGAATAGAGGTTGGTATTTGGCCATTTGTCTTGTTTGGTATAGTAAAATAGGAGTGGCGTGGAACTGGAAACAGGTAAATGTATTGATAATGTTAAACTTTTGTGATACTGACAATAATTGTAAGTTAAATCAATTGAAGAGAGTTTAATTTATATATATTGATATTTTTACAGTTCTTAATAGGTAATTAGAGAAATATTTTCCAGAAAATATTCTGATTTTTTTTTTGCATCCTTTAAATAAAAAAATTTAAAATTTGAAAGTAAATGATGAACAGTTTTTTTTAAAAGTTTGTTTTAGAAATATAAACCACTTTAGTTTCAGTTTCCTTGCTTCTTCTGCATCTTTCTGCTTCCTCTTTTAGGAACCAAATATATTGCAATAAGTTGCTGCTGTCACAACTCACAACTACTAAACTTTTTGTGCCTTTTCATTTTTGGCCTATTTCCTTTTACTTGGGTAGTATTTATATAATTCAAAGAAGTCCAACTATTCAGAAATCGTCTTAAGAGGGAATACTAACAGACCCTCCAACCACATGAAGACGTAACGTAGCTAATTAATTTTTAAAGGAATATGTTGCCTTCACTTGTTCTTTTCCGTTCACTTTCATTTCTTATTGTTATCAACTTCGCAATAATTATAAGTCTTTGAGAGGAAAGAAAAGGCTAAGAGCATTTCCAAAGGAAATTCATAAATAAGAGCATGAAGGGGAAAAAAAGAAAAGGCTAAGAACATTTCTAAGTATTTTTATCTATAAAAGTTGACTTGTAATACGCTTGATTTAGTTTGAAATTATTATGCAAATGCTATTTTTAAAACTTAAGGAAGTGAAGTTTGAATGTAATAGAACTCTGATCCCAGAGCATGTTATATTATGACTCTAAATAGATGCAGTGTGTTCTGACATGGAAAATTTTCTGTGGACAAGAGATATATTTGTTGGAGCAAGCTAAGAACAAAGAAAAAGGAGGAAAAACCATTCAGGTCAGGGGCGGATGCACATTTAATCAACGATGTCACGCGACACCGCTTCGTTAATTTTTTTTACTAAATATATATATTAATACGGTGAGGAAGCAAATAAGTTGGAAAAGATGACACTACTTAACATAAATTATTTCTTGGCGTATTGGTTATGTGTTTGATTTTGCTCTAAGAGATTAGAGGGTTAAACCTCAACTAGTGCATTTTTTTTTAAATATTTGAGAGAGCATATGTGGTTAAAATTTGTGATGAAGTAAAATTGAACTTAAGACCTTTTCTAACTTAAAAATCAACAAAATTATTAGACTAAGCTATTTTTTGTCTAAAATATGATATTTAAAATTATTATTCTCGTTCTTCTATAGTTTTCGACACCGTTTACAAATTATTTTGAGTATGCCCCTGATTCTGGTGCGCACATAACCACCGCAACGCGCTTAGGGGTCGTTTGGTAGGAGGTATTAGAAAAAATAATGCAAGCATTAGTTTTGTGCATTACTAATACCTTGTTTGGTATATTTTTTCAACCTATATATAACTAATACTTGCATTAGTTATACATCATACTTGGTATTAGCCTATGTATAAGTAATGCATAAAAAATCATGACATTAGTAATACCAAGGTTATTAATGCAATGCATTAGTATGGTTAAAGACAAAATTGTCCTTAAAGTCCCTTAAAGCTAGAGAATATGGAGGGCATTTTTATAAACAACTATTTTTCTTAAAAATTATGCATTGTATTATAATTTTTAATACACCACACCAAACAATTTATAAAAAATAATATCTGCATAACTAATGCTTCCATTACTAACTCATGCATTACTAATCTCTGCATTACTAATACACTGTATTCTATACTATTCTTATTCACCCTACCAAACGACCCCTTACAATATTGTGCTGCGGTACATTGTGGAGGGCTGGAGGCTCAGGTAAAGTTTCCATAGCGTCCTGATGGAGGCAACATGACGACTTTGAGTTGGGCGTATTTGGGTGAAGGGTTGTTGACGGTCTATACAAACTTGTTTTTAATTTTATGATCCTATTTTTTTTTACACATAAGAGATCTTTCTTTTATACATAAAAGATTTTAAAAAGAACACTTTCTTAATTTCAACATTGTAAATGGTCATTAGGCTCATTTTCTCGTTGTCGATTCATGTGAAGCCATACTCATTTTCTTATATTACACTTCTTACGTTCATTTTTACTTGTCCACTATGCTAAAAATAGATTTTTACTTCTACTTGTACATTTTAGCAAATCAAGAGAAAGATATTTTTTTTCAACAACCATACTTGGGGCACTGTATCAATTATTGAGACTATTTATCAGTATTAGGAGTTAGTCCCTTCATTCACTTTTACTTGTCCAGTATTTCAAAAATAAGTTTCACTTTTACTTGTCACTTTTAGCATATCAAGAGAAGACAATTTTTTTTCCTGTTATACCCACAGTATTAATTACTCATTTCAAATTATTTTTTTAAATCCATTAAAAATATGCATAAATTAATATGGGTATCATGATAAATTATGTACTTCATTTATTATTTCTTAAGGGGTGTGCAAAGACCATAATGGACAAGTAAAAGTGAACGGAGATAATATATGATAAAATACATACTACAATTATTATTTCTTAAGAGGCGTAAAGTCAATTATTGACGAGTAAAAGTGAATGGAGAGAATTATAATAATGCGTATATCTGTCCAAAATTACTTAAATATACGTGTGCGTATTCTAGCACAAAGAATCTTATGATATGATGCAATGATTTCTAGGTGCATATGTGCAAATAAAGTTGGGATTTCAAATCCTATGTCGGCATTGCTATTTTTTCCTTTCGTTTTGTCCTTTTAAAAAAAAAAATTGTGCCCACCCATCGGAATTATGACCATGTATGAAATCTCAATTAAGTATTTGTTTTCTAATTTTTGTTTGATTTGATCTTTCAAAATTTCCAAGTTTTGACAGATTAAAATTCCTATTCTACTTTTATATAGTCAAATCAGAGGTCAATTTTAAAACTTGTAGGAGAAGAGGATGTATCATATAGTCGACGGTTTAGCTAATCCAAACAATTGCGACGCATAGTGTAGATATGATACTAAAATTAGAAGAAAAAAATGTATTTGAACATATAATTTCAAAAATATAATAAGATCATAGTAAAAACTCAAAAGTTTAACCTAAATAGTGAATTTTGGATTCATCTTTTCATATAATAGTGCATCAATCCTCTTAAAAATCTGAATTTGCCCGTACTAATTTGAGTCATAACAATTAGACTTTGCTCTAGAGTAACTCCTACCAGATTACGCGTATTTTCACTACGAAGTTGCAAATTAAATTAGTTTGACTGGCTTTAAGATGGGAAAGTGACCTAGTACTAATTTTGTGTCCTCTGGCCTCCAGGAACTAGATGTTTCAAGCTTCATATTTCATCCAACGTAACTTTCTAATTGAAGTTAGTCGTATTAAATGATAGTCCTGGAAGGGACACAAGATTATATACCATGAAATATTATTTCAGAACAAATAAAGATTATATTTTTTTAATAAAAGTTATCAAAATTCTTATTAATAAGTTGATGTCACAAGAAACAGGATACTCATTTAGAAGAAAACGAGAATGCAAGGTCCAACATACATAGTATGGTTGTGCCTGAGTATACGACACTTAGGGCTTAATTAAGCGTTAATTAAGCAGTAGGGAAAGAAGCCCGAGTAGCAAGGCCACAAACTCCACCATCTTCAATATCTCTAGCCATTCTCATAAATCCACCTTCACCCCATTTCTCTCCCCATGAATTCTTCACCAACCAATAGTTAATTCCATCCTCAGTACTTGTTCCATACCCTACCACTGTCACTGCATGACGTGAAGTCATCCCACATTTCCCATTGAAAATTCCACCGTTGTAAAAGCGAAATTCATCACTGCCGATAGTAATACCTGCAGAGACTGGCTGATTTGCCACTGCCTGTAACAGTGCTGATTCACTTGCATCCACACTTCTGTATCCTGATATTGTAACTACACTTGATTCTGCCTTTTGACTATCGCATGTCCCCGGGATTCCTGTGTATGGGTAATTTGATTCTGTTGTGAGACCTCCGTTTTCAGCTATGTATTCAAATGCTTCAGTCCTGATACCACCCCCACAACCATCGTTATTTGTGTTCTCGCAATCTAGAAGTTGTTGTTCAGATAGTGAAACCAAATCACCAGTTTTTATCTGGTTTATTCCTTCCACTGCTGCTACTGCAGAAAATGCCCAACATGACCCTGCAATATAATTTTTAATTTTCAAGTAATATGACTAGCTAGTAATTTATCAATTGATTTGGAGTTTAGGTTTTGTGGACCGACAAAGTGACACAGTGCATTGATTTTTTATATCATCAAATTAATCGAGTACTAGGTAACTCTTTACAACAATAATAACCGAAAAAATAGAGTAATAACATATCAACTACAGTATAAAAAGTAATTAATATGCACTTTGATTCGTTTTTTTTTTCTGTTGGGATCGACTTACCACATCTACCCTGGTCTTTGACGTCAGTAACAGCACCTTTCTCTCTCCAGTTCCAACTATCAGGAATGGTAATTTTACTTTCGTAGCTGAATGGTTGCAAATTTGATGTCTTTGGAAGGAAAGATAGATTATTATATTTACCAACCATAGATTGGAACTCCTCGTTAGTAAGATCTGCAAATTTATTGAGGCCAAGCTGGTAAGAATGAGTTGCATCATTATTGAAAGAGTCGATAAAGTCGACATTTTCTTTAAATATGTTGAATCGCTTTGCCTTTTCAACATCATCTTTATACACACGTCCATGGTTGCTCATCCATTTTTCATGCCTTTCGAGCATGGAATACACCTGCAAGTCACGGGATGTGGCCTGGAACCCAAAAATTCCGACCACTAGCAAAATTGCAACAAGGCTTAACCTGCAAAATTTCAATGCCATTGTTAAAATCTGAAACTATGTTATACCAAAAGAAAAGATGAGGTATCAGAATTCCTGAAACTAAAACTTTATGAAAAGGCATTTATAGGAGTAAATGTGAATTATTTTCCACAATATGCGATAGGCGTTCCCACTATGATGTTGATCGAAGAATTGATGGAGCAAGCTAAGTTCTCATGCCATTTCATTTTCTGTACGGGTCCACCTATGTTTTTTCCAGCTTTTTGTGGCCTACGTATGCATGGATATACTAGTATGAAATAATAGGCGTTTAGACAAGTAGATTTTTCTTCCTTGACAGTAACTTGCTTCGAATTAATGGTAACACTTGCAAGTCAATAAAATAGTAATCAATCCTAGCTAAGAAAATTGCATATCAATACTATGTACTAATTCCGTTTTGTTTTGTCGAATATTATTGCAGATTTGCAGTTATATACATGCCTCTTATCTGTTTTCCAGCTCGAACATCAAACATTATCCATTAACTCACCCAAAAAAATAAATCTTCCCTTCAAAAGCCTTAACATGTTACATGAAAAATTATTAATTAGATCAAATCTGGCCATTTCCCAATGTTTTATGTTTCTTAATTAGTAGAGTTAGTTGGAAAAGGAAATTAATTAATAGGGTTTGCATACTAATCCCACACACTTACACTTCATATTAGATGGATCATAATTTTAATATCGTCTTAATAATATATGAACATGGATTCTCAGTACCAAAGGAGTTATATGAAAGGAAGTATCACGCCAAGGTCAAAATAAGCTAAGTTGCAAACTCTTCGTCCTGCTAAGCTATCTCTTTCCTAATTTGCTTCCTGTTTCTGCTTATTACAGTTCCCCTAAGGACATGGAAATTAAAGGAACCACTATCCTTGACTACGAAGTGAGAATGTACTTAATTAAACCAATCTCCATTGTCGTTGTTCTAACATAACCATTACTTCTATTTAGAAGCAATATTGATCACACAATTTTATGGTCTTAATTTGATTATGCACAAAATTTAGTTAAGAAGGTAAAGAAAACTTTTGAATCCTGTGATTTAAAACAAAATGTCTGTATAACATACCAAAAATAAATTTTTAATCTCGTGATCATAAACATACAATTTCATTGCTATCAATATAAGGGCGGACCAAGATCTTAAACATGCCATTTCATATCTACCGGCGCCACTTCAATGTCCATTTTTTCCCATTCATTTCAACAATATACTGTAAAAACAGCTTGTTACTATAGTTTAAAATAAAGTTTAGTTTAATGTCAACAAAGTATATTTATGGACTCATTGCAACACAAATTGCCTCTCAAAATATATTCATCTCATACTCTTACGAAAACAATGACCAATCAGTAAAAAGCATTCACGTCCATGACGGACTATCCATTTCTCATGCCTTTCCTGCATGGATAGCTCTTGTTGGTCACGGGACGTAACTTTGAAAGAACATAGATTAAGAATGGAAAAAAGGACAATACCAATTTTAAGGCAAAAATTGAAAGCCATCCTAATGATATAGGAACTATATCTTAAAGCCCGAAAGAGAGGTTGAGTGAGTGATTAAGCATTCATCTTAACAGAGTTTATATAGGCGCAATATTGAGAATTTTTGTGTAAATATTTCCAATTTTGTTCCCACTTCGACACTGATACTAGACTGATTATCAAATGAACCTTCCCAAGTAAGCTATTGGCCACTCCAGACTCGACAGGATGCAGGTTCCTAATTTAAGGCACAAAGTTGTTAACAATTTTTTTGTACAAGATTCTTTGTACCTGGTACCCTTCTTTTGTAAAGGTTCTAGTCTTTTTACATTTTAAAAGCTTAGTCTTGGCGCAGTAGATCTTTTGCTAGTCAGCACATCCTACTGATCTATGGTTCTTCATTGGTTTTGTTTTATGTACTGGTAAGGTCGTATTTCTCGATGGCGCTGTTGGGCTAAAACGGTCCAATCACAGTCTTAACATTGTGTGATATTATTCAATTTGGGTCAAGTCCGCATGGTTTTTTTTAAAAGACCTCACACCATTAAAGAGATTTATACATCTTATATGTAGGCTCCCAATCTTTTCAGCTACCAATGTGGGACTTTGTTTGCACACCCAACAATCGTCCCTTCGAACTAAGTTCCACGTGGCCCATCACCACGATCCACGGGTCTCCCCTTGAACTAAGTTCTACGTGACTCATTACCACGATCCATGGGTCAATTTTCGAGATTAACTGTGTGCTGCCCACATTGTTAGAGTATTATGGCAATCGAAGTCCGCAACTAGCTTCTTCTTGTGTGTGCGCCGGCCCGCACCATCACTTTGCTATCTCTATACTTGTCCCACCGAACCTGGGCTCTGATACCAGTTGTTAAGGCAGAAGATAGCCTAAAATAGGGAGGTTCAAAACAGGTTCATCTTGATAGGTTTAGTTCTAGTCGCAACGTATTTGACGGTAATCATGATTTTTGTCTAAGAAATTTGACTGGAGTGCTACTCAAGTTGAGACAAACGTTGTGGTGGAGATTTGAAGATGCGAGCTGTTAAAGGTTATATGAAAAAGGCGGATCAAATTTATTTGTCAAAAAATTCAGGTCAAGGATGAGAATTGTTAGGTGTTGTCCTGATTTTCTTACCATATTTGGTTTTCATATCTCTTGAAGGAAAGGACAACATATTTACTATAATTGGGTTTTCTTTTTTTTTTTAGAAGGAACATATAAATCTCTCATATTTGGCTAGTCCCTTTTCTTTGAGAAAAGGTTTGGACTTCTATAAATTGAAGATCCTTCCTTCTCATTCAATAGCATCCACAATATAGCCATATAGGGTTTGAGAGTCTTATTTAGGGGGAGAACTTTTGGAGGACAAGTGCTAGTTTGTCACTTGTGTTTGCCTACTTGTAAGGTTGTTTTACTCTCTTTTATATAGTGGATTACTCATCTCCGCCCGTGCACGTAGGTCAATTGACCGAACTACATTAAATATTTGTGTCTCTTTTAGTATATTTCTCTTAGTTGTCTAACTTATCTTTGTTCAAGTTTTGTGTTACGACCCCAATTTTCCTCTGTAGGATGTCGTGATGGTACCTAATCTCTATGACTAAGTAAGCCTAACATTCATGTAGAAATAACTGAAACAATAATTAAAGTCTCAAAACTCAAAAGCTAATATAAGGAAAATCTCCACAACTCAGTATGTATATAATTTCCCAAAATCCGGCGAAATAAAAGTCACAAGCTCTATGAAGTGATACTGAATATCTCTATACATCATTGTCTGATAAAGGATAAGTGAATAAAATAAACTAGGTAGAGGGGACTCCAAAGCCTGCAGACGCCGGCAGGTATACCTTGAAGTCTGCGAAAATCGGGTTCTCGCTAGTGCCTAGACTGGTAGGAGGTACCTCGATCTGCAAACAAAGATGTGCAAAAGTGTAGCCAGTAAGTGCCAAGCCTAACATTGGTAGAGTAGTGACAAGGTCAGGTCAAGGCCCTACTAGAATAAATAAGAAACTGAACAAGTGTATAACAGTGAAATAATGACAACAATAGAAATGAGGGAATTAAAGAAGTACACCGAGAATAGCTACACTGAACTAAAGAAAATAATACTTTACAGAAGAAAACAAGGGATCTATAACAAGGAACAAAACAATAGAACACAAGTGATGAAATATAAGTATCAACAAGAGTCACTACCGAGGTACCGCCTCGTAGTCTCAATCACAAATCAATTTAACATATTTTCTTATATCACCGCGGGAGCCTTGTATTTGATTTTAAAAATTATTTTCCCGAATAGCATCCTGCGTTTTATGAACCACTTTATCAGACCACATGACTTGTAGTAGTTTCCCTACTAGCCACGCGTATCAAGCCCACCTTATCTCACCGCATGCGTTTCAATCCCAAAACCTTATACCACCGCATGCGTATCAATATCACGACGTATCATAAATCGCACCTCAAGTGCCCAATAACATAACTTGCCAAAGAAACCAACAATAACAATATTTTCACAGTAAAGAGCCAATGGCTCAACCATAATGTACACAAGAGTCTCAACAATAATAACCGGAAGTGAATAACTCAACAGAATAGTATTTCACAACTTAACACTTTGCCTCAATGTGAATCACGGACTTTATAACTCAATACCAATTTTAACAACAAGATATTACAAGAATAATAACTTCAAGCAAAGATTTCAACGGTTAAATAAAGAATATGGAATAAGGGAAACAAGAATTTCAACTAAACATGTAGAGCAATTAGCAAGTAAGAGATAAGACAAGTAAAACATGTAAAAATAGACTAATGATGATGAATATAACATGTTAAGATAACTCAATTAAGGCATGAAAGGAATCTACATAGCTAAAACCGATAAATTTCTATATTTAGCCTGTGTACACACTCGTCACCTTGCGTACACGGCTTCCACACATCACAATTATCACAAACAACACCAAATCCTAAGGGTAGTTCCCCCACACAAGGTTAGGGAAGACACTTACCTCAAAACACGCTAACTCAATCCACTAGTAGGCCTTTTCCTCGATTATCGAACTCCGAAAGGCTCGAATCTAGCCAAAACAACTTCATACCATAAATATAAACTATAGGAAGCTAATTCGAATAATAAAGTTACGATCTTTGAAAAGAAATAAAAATTCAACTCAAAACGTTATCTTGGACCCACGTCTCGAAACCCGACTAAATCTCCTTTCAAAACTCCAAAATTTAGTCTAGGAAGTTTTCACAAATTTTCCCCAAATTTCAAACTCAAATCCCTAATTAGATAATAAAAATAATAATAGATTCATGAAATATAGTCCAATACGGGTTAGAATCACTTACCTCAACAATCTCCTTGAAATACCCTCGAAAAATTGCCTCACACCGAGCTCTCTAGGTCCATATTATGAAAAATGAGATGAACCCTCGTTTTTGAACTTTTATTCTGTTGCCCAGTGATTTTTTCTTCGCGAACGCGGAAAGTGCCTCGCGTTTGCCAAGCACAAATTATGCTACTGTCCAAATTCCTCTTACGCGAACGCGAGAACCCACTCGCGAATGCAATGACCAAACTATCCTAAGCTTCGCGAACGTGAAGCCTCATTCGCGAACATGAAGCCTCATTCGCGAACGCGTAGACCATATGCGTGAGGTCCCCCAGCCTGTCTCTCTCCTTCGCGAACGTGGATCCCTGCCCACGATCGCATTCAACAAACACATTCGCGAAGGAAGGAAACCGGACCTGTAGAAAACCAGTAGCTTCAGCAATCCTCAAGGTTTCGAAATGCGCCGTACATGGTTCGAATTACACCTGAGGCACCCGAGACCTCAAAATAATGTACCAACAAGTCCTAAAACATCATACAAATATGATCGAAGCGTCAAATCACATCAAACAACACTAGAACCACGAATCACGCATCGATTCAAGCCTAATGAACTATTCCAAAACAACTCCGATAACTTCAAATTTTGCAAACAAGTCATAAATGACATGATAGACATATTCCAACTTCCGGAATCGGAATCCGACCTCGATATCAATAAAGTCAACTCCTCGTCAAACTTTCCAATCTTCAAACCTTCAATTTTTTAACTTTTGCCAATTCACGCCGAAACGACCTACAGACCTCCAAATCGGCATACAGACACGCTTCTAAGTCCAAAATTACCATACGGAGCTGTTGGAAACGTCAAAACTCAATTTCAGAGTCGTCTACAAAAAAGTCAAACTACGGTCAACTTTATCAACTTAAGACTCCAACTTAGGGACTATGTGTCCCATTTCACTTTGAAACTCACCCGAAACAAAAACAAAATACCCCGGTGAGTCACATAATCATAATATAACATAGAGGAGGCAACAAATAGGAGATCATGGCTCAAATACTCAAAATGACCGGATGAGTCGTTACATCATCCCCCTCTTAAAATAAACGTTCGTCCTCGAATGAGTATAGAGACCTACCTGAAGTGGTGAAAGGATAAGGATAACGGCTACACATATCATGCTCGGTCTCCCAAGTCGCCTCCTCGACTGGATGACCCCTCCACTGAACCTTCACTGAAGTAATATTCTTTGACCTCAACTTTCGTACCTGCCTGTCCAAAATGGCCACCGGCTCCTCAAAATAAGACAAATCCTTGTTCAATTGGATTGAGCTAAAGTCTAACACATTAGACGAATCAATGTGATACTTCCGGAGCATAGAAACATGGAATACTGGATGAACTGCAGCTAGACTAGGTGGCAGTGCAAACTTATAGGCCACCTCTCAAATCCTCTCAAGAATCTCAAAAGGTACGATATACATAGGGCTTAACTAGACCTTCTTCCCAAACCTCATAACACTCTTCATGGGCAAAACGTGGAGCATGACCCGCTCCCCAACCATAAATACAACATCGCGAACCTTCCGATCCGCATAACTCTTCTATCTAGATTGGGCTGTACGAAGTCGATCTTGAATCAATTTAACCTTTTCCAAAGAATCTTGAACCAAGTCTATACCCAATAGCCTAGCATCACCAGGTTCGAACCAACCCACCAGAGACCGACACCGTCTCCCATACAAGGCCTCATACGGAGCCATCTGAATGCTCGAATAGTAGCTGTTATTTTAGGCAAACTCCGCAAGCGGCAAGAACTGATCCCAAGAGCCCCCAAACTCCATCACATACGCACGGAGCATATCCTTCAATATTTGAATAGTGCGCTCGGATTTTTCGCCCGTCTGAGGGGGAAATGATGTACTCAACTCCACACACATGCCTAACTCACGTTGTACGACCCTACAGAACCGCAATGTAAATTGCTTACCCCGGTCAGAGATGATGGATACCGGCACGCCATGAAGTCTGACAATCTCGCGAATATAGACCTGAGCCAGTTACTCTGAAGAATAAGTAGTCACCACTGGAATGAAATGAGACGACTTGGTCAACCTATCCATAATCACCCATATTGCATCAAACTTCCTCTGAGTCCGTGGGAGCCCAACAACAAAATCCATAATAACCCGCTCCCATTTCCACTCTGGAATCTCTAGCTTCTGAAGCAATCCGCTTGGCAGTTGATGCTCATACTTCACATACTAGAAATTTAGGCACCGAGCTACATACTCTACTATGTCCTTATTCATTCTCCTTCACCAATAGTGTTGCCTCAAGTCCTGATACATCTTGGCGGCACCTGGATGAATGGAGTACTGTGAACTGTGGGCCTTCTAAAGAATCAACTTACACAAACTATCAATATTGGGCACACATATCCTACCCGGCATCTGTAACACATCGTCATCCTTAATTGTGATCTCCTTGGCATCGTCGTGCTGAACCGTGTTCTTGAGGGCAAGCAGACGGGGGTCGTCATACTGACGCTCCATGATACGATCATATAGAGAAGACCGAGAAATCACACAAGCCAAAACTCGACTCGGCTCCGAAACATCCAATCTAACAAACTTGTTGGCCAAGGCCTGAACATCCAATACTAATGGCCTCTCCGCTGTCGGTAGATATGCTAAACTTGCCAAGGCATCGGCCACCACATTGGACTTCCCAGAATGATATAGAATGGTGATATCATAGTCCTTAAGCAACTCTAACCACCTCCGCTGCCGCAAGTTAAAATCCTTCTGTTTGAACAGATGTTGTAGACTCCGGTGGTTGGTATTAACCTCACAAGGGACACCGTACAAATAGTGCCACCAAATATTCAGGGCATGAATAATAGCTGCTAAATGTAGGTCGTGGACATGATAGTTCTTCTCATGCATCTTCAACTATCTAGACGCATAGGCAATCACCCTACTGTCTTGTATCAACACCGCACCGAGGCCAACACGCGATGCATCACAGTACACAGTGTAAGACCCCAAACCCGTAGGCAACACCAACACCCCAAACCCGTAGTCAAAGTAGTCTTGGGCTTTTGAAATCTCTCCTCACACCCCTCAGTCCACCTGAACGGTGCACCCTTCTAGGTGAATCTGGTCATAAGTTCAGTAATAGATGAGACACCCTATATGAATCGGCGATAATACCCTTCCAAACCAAGAAAACTCCGGATATCAGTAGTTGAAGACGATCTGGGCCAAGTCTGCATTGCTTTAATCTTCTTCATATTTACCTTGATCCCCTCACTCGACACTACATGACCCAAAAATGCCAATGAATCAAGCCAGAATTCACACTTTGAAAATTTTGCATACAACTTCTTTTCTCTTAAGGTCTGGAGCACGGTCCTCATGTGTTGCTCATGTTCCTCCCGGCTCCGGGAGTACACCAAGATGCTGTCAATAAAAACAATAACGAATGAGTCAAGATAGGGCTGGAATATACTGTTCATCAAGTGCATGAATGATGTTGGGGCGTTGGTCAGCCCAAATGACATCACAAGGAACTCATAATGACCATACCGAGTCCTGAAGGAAGTTTTCAGGATATCTGGCTCCCGAATCTTCAACTGATGATAGCCTGACCGCAAATCAATCTTTGAGAACACTCTGGCACCCTGTAGCTTATCAAATAGGTCATCAACATGTGGCAATGGATACATGTTCTTCACTGTAACCTTGTTCAACTGCCGATAATCAATACACATAAGCATCGAACCATCCTTCTTCTTTACAAACAAGACTGGAGCACCCCAAGGTGAAACACTAGGCCGAATGAAACCCTTATCAAGCAACTCTTGCAACTGCTCCTTTAACTCCTTCAACTCTGTTGGGGTCATTCGATATGGTGGAATAGAAATGGGTTGAGTGGCCGGCAATATATCAATACCAAAATCAATATCTCTATCGGGCGGCATGCCCGGAAGATCCGCTGGAAACACATATGGATAGTCCCTCACTACCAGAACTGACTCCACGGTAGGAGTATCAATACTGACATCTCTCACAAAGGCTATATATGACTCACATCCCTTCCCAACCATCCGCTGTGCCTTAAGGAAAGACATCACCCTACTAGGAATATGATCCAAAGTACCCATCCACTCCAACCGTGGCAAACCTGGAATAGCCAACGTCACCGTCTTGGCGCGACAATCAAGAATAGCATGATAGGGCGATAACCAGTCCATACCCAAGATAACATCAAAATCTACTATATTGAGTAACAATAGGTCGGCTCTGGACTCAAAACCACCAAGAACAACTAAACATGACCGATACACACGGTCAACAACAATGGAATCTCCCATAGGCGTGGACACATAGACATGAGAACTCAAAGAATCACAAGATATACCCAAATACAGAGCAAAGTAAGATGATACATAGGAATAAGTGGAGCATGGATCAAATAAGAATGATGCATCTCTATGACAAACCGGAACAATACCTGTGATAATTGAGTCGGATGCAACCGCCTTTGTTCTAGTAGGAAGAGCATAAAATCTGGCCTAGCCTCCCCCTCTAGGGCGACCTCTACCCGCCCGACCTCCACCTCTAGCTGGCTATGCTGGTGGAGTGGCAATTGGTGCGTTAACCACAACCTGAGAAGACTGAGGACCCTGTGGAATACGTGGGGCCTGAGTAGTCTATGGAGGTGCACCCCTCCTGAGTCTGGGGTAGTCCCTCACCATATGACGAGTGTCACCACACTCAAAACAAGCTCTCGAAGAACGTGGCTTCTAGGACTAGCTCGGGCCTGATCGGCTGGAATAACCGCTGAAAGTACCCCGTGCAGGTGGTGCACTAGATAGTGGCGGTGCATAATGGGCAACCTGAGGCGTAGAAGTGGCCGGAATACCGATGAAAGCTAGAAGTGCTGAATGAACAGGACAGCTCGCATAGCCTCTACCATGACGGGCTGTAACTGGGGCATGGGCACTATCATATGTGCTAGAATCTCGAGGCCTTTTGGCCTCACTCTCCTCTCTCTCCCGGCCCCAAATACCCTCCAATCTATTAGCGATCTCCACTACCTTGGTATGGGATGTCAATCTACAACTCTCGAGCCATACTAAATCTAATACCAGGGTTAAGCCCCTCCATAAATCGACGAACTCTCTCTCTGACAGTGGAAACTAATGTAGGTGCATGTCTGGACAAATCACTGAACCGTATTGCATACTCTGATACGGTCATAGCACCCTGGTGCAACTGCTCAAACTATGCACGCCATGCATCCTTAAGACTTTGGGGAACAAACTCCCTCATGAATATCTCCGAGAACCAAGCCCAGGTGAGTGAAGCTGCCTCGGCCGGGCTACCGAACTCATACGCTTGCCACCACTGATAAGCCGCTCCCTTAAGCTGGAATGTAGTGAAAGCAACTCCACTCGAATCCACTATACCCATATTACGGAGGATATTGTGGCACCCCTCAAGAAAACCTTGGGCATCCTATGAAGCCGAAACGTTGAAAGTAGGAGGGTGGTACTTCTTGTACCTCTCGATCCTGAGTTGCTCCCCCTCAAAAGCTGCTGCCCCAACCTCAGGCTGAACTGGGTGATCGACTACACTGGTATGACCTCTGGGACCTGGTCAACCTAGACCTGCTGCTCTGGGGTACGGGCGGCGGGGGTTTGTACTCCTCCCCCGGCCTGAGATGTGACATGAGCAAGTGGAATTAGCCCCGCATGAGCTAAAGAACCGAACATGCTCAAAACCTGGCGAGTGTCTCCTGAAGTGCAGGGGTAGTAACAGGCGTCTCAGGTCCCTGCTCTCCAATTAGAGCTATTGGTGGCTCCTCTGTAGCAGCTCGGGTAGGTGCTTTAGCTGCATAATGTGGCCGCTCTCGGCCTCTGCCCCGACCCCGGCCTCTTGCGACTCTAGCAGGGGGCGCAAATATCTAATCATCAGATCCAGCGGTACGTGTCCTCACCATCTGTGAGAGAATAGAAAGACAGGGATTTAGAATTCTGAAGTCAACAAATTCGCACGATAAGGAATCAAAGAAGAGAAGCTTTTCCTAACAATTTCATAGCCTCCTGAATATAAGTGTAGACGTCGTCTCCGTTACCGATCCGAGAGACTCTACTAAACTTGCTTGTGACTCATAACACCTATGAACCTAGAGCACCGATACCAATTTGTCAAGACCCCAATTTTCCTTCGTAGGATGTCGTGATGGCACCTAGTCTCTAATACTAGATAAACCTAACATTCATGCAGAAATAACTGAAACAATAATTAAAGTCTCAAAACTCAACAGCTTATAAAAGGAAAATCTCCACAACTCAGTATGTATATAATTGCCCAAAAACCGACGAAATACAAGTCACAAGCTCTATGAAGTGATATTGAATATCTCTATACATCTGTGTCTAATAAAGGATTAGGGAATGAAATAAACTAGGTGGGTGGGGGGGACTCCGAGGCCTGCGGACTCCGGTAGGTATACCTTGAAGTCTCTGAAAACTGGGCTCTCACTAGTGCCTGGATTGGTAGAAGGTACCTGGATCTTCATAAAAAGATGTGCAGAAGCGTAGCATGAGTACACCACAACGGTACCCAATAAGTGCCAAGCCTAACCCCGGTAAAGTAGTGACGAGGTCAGGCCAAGGCTCTACTAGAATAAATAAGAAACTGAACAAGTGTATAACATTGAAATAATGACAACAATAGAAATGAGGCAATTAAAGAAGTACACCGAGAATAGCTACACTGAACTAAGGCAAATAATACTTTACAGAAGAAAACAAGGGATATATAACAAGGAACAAAACAATAGAATACAAGTGATGAAATAGAAGTATCAACAAGAGTCACTACCAAGGTACTGCCTCGTAGTCTCAATCACAAATCAATTCAAAATATTTCCTTATATCGCCGCGGGAGCCTTATATTTGATTTTAAAAATTATTTTCTTGAATAGCATCCTGCGTTTTAGCCCACTTTATCATACCACATGACTTCTAGTAGTTCCCCTACTAGCCACGCGTATCAAGCCCACCTTGTCTCACCGCATGCGTTATAACCCCAAAACCTTATACCACC